>NC_079451.1:37816685-38014185 GCF_903798145.1 Danio aesculapii
ATACTATGTAAAGAGGATTTCCACCACATAATATGGTACGGTTTGGTTCAGTTCACTTTGGTTCACTTTTTTAGGCTTTTCCACTGCATTCTTTACCTAGTAACTGGTGCTTTTTTAGTACTACCCTCGGGTAAAAAAAATTGTGGTGCTTCTTGTGTTGTCGTTCACCTGGCTTGTTGCATGAGCAAGTGACGATTCTCTGTAACCCAATATAATGTTCGGCTGCAAGTCTGAATTCTTTTGGTATCGTATTGTTGTGCTAGGTAGGAATGGCTGACGCGAAACAGTGTCGAGATCCGGAAGCGCAAATGTGTTTCGCATCACTGCACTGAAGTATGGTCCAAAACATCAGGTCACGTTACTAAAATGATTCAAAGCACCCAAGTCATGTGACTAAAGCGATTCAAAGCATCGGGCATTTCAGAAGTGTTTCGAGACGGTTGTTTCAAGATCACATACTGTTGCGGTCGGAAGTTAACAACAATTATTTATATTATTTATTAAATTTCCCATTTATTGTGTTTTATTAACGTCTCCTATCTAGACTTTAATATCGAGTGGAGTTTGACTACTGAACAAAGGCTCCTGGTATAGTGAACTGCAGGATTATCAGAACAGAGCAGAAGAGGGAAAAAAGAAAACCCTGGCATGTCTGTTGATGCTGCCCTTTCTCTAAGCTGCTTCATCAAATTATTGGTGACATTTGAGTTGGACGGAGGAGAGAGGTTGAGTTCAGAGGGTTATCAGATGCGCAGTCACTTCCGAACATATGCACAGATAATGCTCTCTGCATCTTCTACTGCTCATCTGCTGCTGTGTGATGAAGCTTACTAGTACTGTTTCTATATGTATTTTCTATAAAAGACATATAATTTTTAATGTGTGCACAGTTGAAAGCACAGGTACAGTTGAAGACAAAAAATATTAGCCCTCCTGAGAAATGTAAAATCTTTAAAGAAAGATTTGATCAAATTCACATTTTTAAACATAATAGCTTTAATGACTAATTTCTGATGACAAATTTCTTTTGTCTTTGCCATATTTTACTAATTATTATGAAAGATACTAGCTGAAATTGCGACGTAAAGGCTTAACTAGTTCAATTAGGCTAATTAGGCAAGTTAGGTTAATTCGGCAAGTTTGAGGTTTGTTCTGTAGCCAATCGAGAAACAATTCCTAAATGGGCTAATAATATTGATCATATTTATAAAAATGTAAAAACTACTTTTATTCCAGCCAAACTAAAAGAAGAACTTTCTGCAGAAGAAAAAATATTATAGGAAATACCAAATGAACATTGGGAAATATTGGGATCGCTTGGGAAATATTTAAAATTATTTGACCTTTAGCTTCTTTTTTAAAAATTTATTAGCAACACTACAAAGATTCATCCTCATCTAGGGGTGCATTTCCAAAAACCATCGTTAGCCAACCAAAGTTGCAAGTTGCATCGTTACAAACGTAGTTCGTTAATTTGGCATTTTCCAAATGCATCGTTCTAACGAACATTCGCAAACTGCGTCGCAAACTTGTATGTTTTCAACTACACCTCTAGAGCTGTAGTTAGAAGCATAGTTCCTGGCTGTGTTCTATTCCCAGTTATCCCCCTATGCCCTATTGATTTCGAACCTTCCAACATTTCAATTTGGAACAATTAAAAAAAAACAAAAACATTAAAGTCATCTCGCTTTCCAATTGTTTGTTTTTTTTACATTTCAGTTTTAGCAATCTTCTTATTGACAATTGCGCTTCCTTCGCAATGCACTTTGCAAACATTTTTGCCATTTTGAACGTGGCCATGGCTCATGACGAAAGCTATAGGTGACCTATTATTTAAAAGCGGAATTTTACGTTACGTCTCCAAAGCTTGTGCAAACAAAAATATATAGCATTTGTTAATGCTTTTAATATACAGTAGGTTATTTATTAAGAAATGTATCTGTACTGTATATGACATGGGCCTGTTGGTTAGAACAGTAGACTTTTACAATAAATAATAATAAACAAGATCCTACTTAATAATAGGGTTGTCATGATACTATTAATTCATGTTACGATACTATACCACCTATTTCGTGATGCCGATTAGTATTGCGATACTGTAATTTTTAACTTAAATCCATGAAATATACTATATTTTTTATGTTGTAATAGGCCTACTTGAATTGAATTAATGATTCCCTTATTACTGGAAAAAGCATTTGCATGTCTCTTCACCTAAAATGTATTTGTACCAACAAAAAATACATTAAAATAATGATACAAATTATACTAAACAAAATTTGTTACAAAAAGAGCATTTTTCCTCCAAACTTGGGCTTTAAACTACGTAGGAGTGTCCAAGTCAGTTCCTGGAGCCCTGCAGAGTTTAAATCCAACCCTGCTCCAACACACTTACCCATAGGTTTCAATCAAGCCTGAAGGACTCAATTAGTTGGACCAGGTGTGTTTAATTAGGGTTGGTACTAAACTGTGGAGAGCTGCGGCCCTCCAGGAACTGACTTTGACACCTGTGTTTTAGACCCTTTACACACATTCAAGCTGTTCTTGTGATGAATTTTGTGTCATACTGTGTGTACTGTTTGTGAACCCTCTCATTTGTATTCAACCTGAAGACGGTACTCATGTTTTGCAGTCATTTCTTTCTGTTGTCATTTAAGGTGTTGGTGTTTTTTTCTACAGGTGCATATAGGTTACCTTCCAAACAAGAGGGTTCTTGGCCTGAGTAAATTAGCACGGTAAGTTTTTGACACAAACATGAAGGTAGTTTATTCTGACTTCTTTTATAATTGGACACTTTAGTCACTTTCATCTTCCACCAGTCAGGTTTTAATGTTATTACATTAGATGGCAAAACCACTGCTGTATATTTATAAAATATTGTAAAATAGGTGTAGTTCACCACAAAAATGAGATGAACTACACCTATTTTACAATATTTTATAAATGCTTGACAACCTTACAGTGTCATTTTTTAATAATGTTTCAAAATATTTGAATGTGCTTTAGAATTATTGTAATATAACACATTACTACAACAAAATGTAATTAACATTATTAATATTCACAAAAAAATCTGTGCTAATTTTTATTATTATTAAAATGTTACATAATATTATAAGTGTTGGATAATTGTTTCAGTTTTACAATATTACTGTTTTATTTGATTTTTAAAATAAATGCAGCATTGGTGACCAAATGAGATGTAAAAAAACAAAAACATTTGAATAATCGTAACCTTTTTTTTTTCTTTTGTGAAATGTTTTCCGGGTTTAAAATGTGATCACAAATGATCACGAGGCAAATCACCACAGTAATTGATGACACATCACAACACACAATTATTATTATTATTATTATTATATCCAATGAGAGGAAGCTTTGCTTAATTATTCATGACAGCAGGCCTTGATTTCTTATGAGGCAGAACCAATCAAACAGCTCTTATAAATGCCACATATTAAGTCTTAAGAGTTATTAAAGATGCAAAAGTGTGTTCATATATAAACAGTTGAAGTCAGAATGATTAGCCCTCCTGTGAATTTTTTTTCTATTTTAAATATTTCCGAAATTAGGTTTAACAGAGCAAGGAAATTTTCACAGTATGTCTGAAGATATTTTTTCTTCTGGAGAAAGTCTTATTTGTTTTATTTGAGCTAGAATAATTAGAATAATCAAATTTTTGAAAACAATTTTAAGGTCAAAATTATTAGCAGAATGTTTAGAAATGTGTTGAAATAATCTTCTCCCTGTTAAACAGAAATTGGGGAAAAAAAACAAACAGGGCGAATAATTCTGACTGTATAATTATATATTTTCAATGGAAATTGCAAATGCAAATAGCAGTCTATTCATTTTTGCACCAAATTAAAGTGGTCATGGTTATATATAAGTATGTATATGTGTGTATATGTGTGTATATGTATATATATATATATACACATATACACAGGTGAAGTCAGAATCATTAGCCCCCTTGACTTTTTAGCCCCCCTGATTATTTTGTTCCCTAATTTCTGTTTAACGGAGAGAAGATTTATTTTCAACACATTTCTAAACATAATAGTTTTAATAACTCATTTCTAATAACTGATTTATTTTATCTTTGCCATGATGACAGTAAATAATATTTGACTAGATATTTTTCAAGACTCTTCTATACAGCTTAAAGTGACATTTAAAGGCTTAATTAGGTTAACTAGGCAGGTTAGGGTTATTAAGCAAGATATTGTATGGTTGTAAAGAATGGTTTGTTCTGTAGACTATCGGAAAAAAAATATAGCTTAAAGGGGCTAATATTTTTTACCTTAAAATTGCTTTTTTTTTTTATTAAAATTGCTTTTATTCTAGCGGGAATAAAACAATTAAGACTTTCTACAGAAGAAAAAAGATTATCAGACATACTGTGAAAATGTCCTTGCTCTGTTAAACATCATTTGGGAAATATTTAAAAATGAAAAAAAATTAAAAAGGGGGGCTAACAATTCTGACTTCAACTGCTGTGTGTATATATATATATATATATATATATATATATATATATATATATATATATATATATATATATATATATATATATATATATATATATATATATATATATATATATATATATATATATATATATATATGGATATATATATATATATATATATATATAGATATATATATATATATGGATATATATATATATATATATATATATAGATATATATATATATATATATATATATATATATATATATATATATATATATATATATATATATATATATATATATATATATATATATATATATATATATATATGGATATATACATTGTGTGTGTGTGTTCATGCTCTGCTATTTTTTATAAATGAGATATTTGGTTATGTAAAGCAAAACGTACTGATAATGAAATGATTATATGTTAATAATATGAAGTATGGCTTAAGTGTCAGCGCAGGTGAAATGTTTTTCTGGCGCATTATTGAATCCTAATGAATTACTTGTTGCAAATTTCGAAGCATTTTTTTTCTTAAGTAAAAATGAGCATCGTTCTTTGGAGTGAAGGAGATTAATGGCTCTCTTTCCCTCAGGGTGTTGTTTGTCTGTGAAATCAAGAGACACGTGTGTGTGTGTGTGTGTGTGTGTGTGTGTGTGTGTGTGTGTGTGTGTGTGTGTGTGTGTGTTTGTTTGTGTGTGTGTCTTGAAGCAGTGAGAGTGTAAGTGTCTATAAGAGGATTAGACACAATGTGTGAGTGACAAAGAGAAGCTTGATCAGATCTGACCCCAATACCTGTGGCTTAGCCTTTTCACCAAGTACCAGCCGTAACACTGATGAACACATGACAGTAACACACACACACACACACACTGCAGATGCTTTTCTGCTTTTGCTGAATTTTAGGTAAACTTTCTGGGTCTTTGCTGAATAAAGGTATCCATTTACATATACAGTATAAAGGCTAATTTATTGCAATGTACTCTTTATAATTGTTTGACATTTTCTAGAAATACAAATATTTGAATAAAAAAATCGAGTTATGAACTTAAATTGAAATAGTTGTACATTAGCATTGTCTAAATGGAGTTTTCATTATTGATTTAAATTAGATTTTTGAATAAAATATATAAACGTGGATACTTATTTATAAGCCGCTGATTTGTATCTACACATTTTCATTTATTTACACAGGGAAAGCAGTCAACAATGCACATATTGCACATAAATCACTTCTATATTATTATATTATATTATATTATATTATATTATATTATATTATATTATATTATATTATATTATATTATATTATATATATTATTTTTTCAAGACACTTCTATACTATTCTATACTTCTATACCATATTATTTATTTCTCTTATTTAAATGTCCTTTCTGTCTTCATGTCAATATGCACATGTACCCTCTGCACAAACTCTGTGAATAAACTGATATAATCATCACCACAACAACTAAACTCCCTTAGCAATAAAGTTTTATCAGAGCTCCATCATATACCACAGATGTATGTTGTGTGTAAATCTAGCTTAAATATTAACTCTGTTCTTATTTTTGTTTCGCTCCAGAATCGTTGAGATATACAGCAGGAGATTGCAAGGTAATGATCATTCGATTTCTATAAGAATCTTTTTTAGCATGTGAATGTAGCCCTATTATTATCCAATTTTGTCTGGTTTCAGTTCAGGAGCGTCTGACCAAACAGATCGCTGTGGCCATCACTGAAGCTCTACAGCCTGCTGGTGTCGGGGTGGTGGTCGAAGCTACGTACGTCCACATGAAACATTCATATTTTATTTTAGATTTTATATGATTTTGTGTGTCATTACTTTATTTTACATGTTTTTTCAATTCTATTTTACATAATACCAAGTACTTTATTTGATTTTGGTAGCACTTTATTTTGATGGTCCATTTGAGTATTAGTAGACTGTCTGCTTAATATCTGTGATATGCTCCTTTAACAGACATTTAACTGACTATAAGAAACTTTACAAGTACATGTCAACTTACACTAACCCTAATCCCAACCCTAACAGTCTATAATCTAATGAGAATTAATTAGCATGTAAATGCAATGTAACTTAAATTCAACAAATGGACCATCAAAATAAAGTGTGACCGAGCTTTCATTTGACAGTTTAATACTAATACTTTATAGGCAGCTTATGTTGAGGTGGTTGTTAAAGCCGTTTATGTAAAAATGAATTTTAAATGTAAAATGAAAGTTCATTTGTATTATTTATTTGTTTTTTTTATTCTACCATTTAAAACTAAGCACTTGTGTTGGGTTGATTGTTGAAGCAATATCAGTAATCATGAGTAAAGTTATAATCAGTGCTGTCAAACAATTAACTGTGATTAATCACATCTAATAGAAACAATTTGTATTTACATAATATATAAACAGTATAAATATTAATGAGCAATATCACACTAATAGCAGTGCGATGTGGCTATATATCGGCACTGATGGGAGGCGTGCGTTGGTGTCCCATCAGTGACATTATGCAGCGATATCGCACTGCTTACGAGTGTGATGTTGCGTTTATACATCAATTCGACGGCGTAATTGTGTATATAAAAAACAAAATCAAACACGGAGAGTCTCAAAACTCTTTTGTATGAGGAACTACTTTCTTCCGCCATTCATTCACATCTGCAGCTGACTTTAGAACAGCAGAAACCGTTGCTCATTTACCAATGTCACTTTAGAGCTAGTGTTTGATTGTTTCTCTAGTGTAATGTCTAAAGTAATGACAAAACAATAATTAACCCCGAAAAAGCCAAAGCAAAACTAACACTACCAGAAAGAATACCAGATTACTATTGTATAAATACAGCACTACAACATACAAAAGGGAGAGATCAACTTAAAAAGTCACTTACCCGTTTTATAATGATTTAATCAGCTCTAGTTTGAAACTAGATATTAAAGTTTGAGGACAAACTTTATGGTGGCTTGAAAAGCCGAGTCTAAAAGTTTGAAGTCGTTTTAAAGTGTAATTAACTGAAGCAGTTTTTATGAAGTTTGAAACAATCGGCATAGATAAGTACATATATGTTAGCATGTTTCTAGGTTGTTGCTAGGCGGTTGCTAAAGTATTCTGAGTGGTTGCTAGGCAGTTGTTAACATCAATTAGCATGATTCTAGCATTAATTAGCATGTTACTAGGATGTTTCTAGCATGAATTAGCATGTTACTAGCATGAATTAGCAAGTAACTAGCATGATTCTAACATAAATTAGCATGTAACTAGCATGATTCTACCATGAATTAGCATGATTCTAGCATGAATTAGCATGTAACTAGCGTGATTCTAGCATGAATTAGCATGATTCTAGCATGAATTAGCATGTAACTAGCATGATTATAGCATGGATTAGCATGGATTAGCATGTTGTTAGCATGATTCTAGCATGAATTAGCATGTTTCTAGCATAGTTCTAGCATGATTTAGCATGATTCTAGCACGAATTAGCATGTTATTATCATGATCCTAGCATGACTTAGCATGTTTCTAACATGAATTAGCATGTTGCTAGCATGATCCTAGCATGAATTAGCATGTTACTAGCATGATTCTAGCATGAATTAGCATGTTACTAGCATGATCCTAGCACGAATTAGCATGTTACTTGCATGTTTCTAGCATGAATTAGCATGTTACTAGCATGATCCTAGCATAGAGTTATGAGCTCACAAAGTTTGACCCAATGTTAAGTCAATGGGACTTTTGGGATTTTTCTGGGTCGTTTTTCGGAAAACCCAAAGTCGGATCAGTTAGAAAAGATATAGCAACCCGAGTCAGACCAGTTTGAAGGTTTGACGAAAGTTTGAAGTATGTAGCTTGAAAGGCCTAGGAGGAGATACACTTAGAAATTAGTCTCAGAAGAAGAAGAAGAAGAAGAAGAAGTTTAAGATAGATAACAGTATGCTGGCTTTTCAAGCCACCATAATTACGCTCCTCTAAGAAATTATTATGCTGTCTCTGTCGCCATCTTGTGGCAGAACATCAACCGTCTTTGCTCTGCACAGTATGGCAGGCTGATTGATGCCGATGTGCTGTTTCTGACATTATAAATATTTAAAATAGGCACTATCCTGAAAAGTAAACCGTATAGTTGCAATCTAAACAACTACTTTCTCACCTAAAAAAGCCTCAAAAGTACATTATGTTGTCCAACAGCAGCAATATTTGTCAAATTTTAGTGAGTTTATTCATCTGCTGTCACTCTATGTGGATGGAGTAATACAGAAGGGTGAAGAGGGCTGTACGAGTGCTGTTATTGCAAAATGTCAGATTTGAGAACCATGTACACACGTGTGTACCGTGTTTATGTACGTTTATAAAAACACTATACATAAAATACAAAATTATGCAAAAGAAATATATATACATTTTTATATAATTTTTATTATATATAAATATATATATATATACAGTTGAAGTCAGAATTATTATCCCCCCTTTGAATATTTTTCTTTTTTAAATATTTCCTAAGTGATGTTTAACAGAGCAAGGATATTTTCACAGTGTGTCTGATAATATTCTTCTTCTGGAGAAAGTCTTAATTGTTTTCAGCTAGAATAAAAGCAGTTTTAATTTTTTAAAAACCATTTTAAGGTCAAAATTATTAACCCCTTTAAGCTATTTTGTTTTTTGATAGTCTACAGAACAAACCATCATTATACAATAACCTGCCTAATTACCCTATCCTGCCTATTTAACCTAATTAACCTAGTTATGCCTTTAAATGTCACTTTAAGCTCTATAGAAGAGTCTTGTAAAATATTTATTTACTATCATCATGGCAAAGATAAAATAAATCAGTTATTAGAAATGAGTTATTAAAATGTTTAGAAATATGTAGAAAAAAATCTTCTCTCCGTTAAACAGAAATTGGGGAAAAAATAAACAGGGGGGCTAATAATTCTGACTTCAACTGTATATAAATTTAAACAATATTGTATAGTCATGCAAATATTTATATACAAAAATATACACAGCACACAAATATATTTTGTAAATATTCACTTTTATATTGGATGCGATTAATCATTTGACAGCACTAGTATGTGTATATATATATATATATATATATATATATATATATATATATATATATATGTATGTGTATGTGTATATATGTGTGTATATATATATATGTATATATATATATGTGTATGTGTATATGTGTATGTGTATATGTGTGTATATATATATATATATGTATGTATGTATGTATATACTGTATGTGTGTGTAAATATTGAATATTAGAACAGGTGTCGATTGGAACAATATGTATAGTATATGTTAAAATTTTATTTTATTTTGTTTTCACATGTGTAAACACTTTATTTTATTTTATAGCTCGAAAATATAGAAAGTTGGAACTTTTTATTTAAATTTACCATGTGCAAATATTCAGGTTTAGAATTATCATTTCAGTTCATTCTATAATAGTAAAATAATTCTAAATTTGACCAGACCTCACCATTAATTTCTCCTCCTCTCTCCAGCCACATGTGTATGGTCATGCGCGGCGTCCAGAAGATGAACAGCAAAACTGTGACCAGCACCATGTTGGGTGTTTTCCGCGAGGATCCCAAGACACGGGACGAGTTCCTAACCCTCATCCGGAGCTGAGAGGATCTGAGCGGTCCTCCCTTGCCAAAACACTCTGACCAACCCTGCTCTCCAGCGCCTCCTTGGACTCCAGGACTCATGTTCTGTGGTTCTGCCTGCGGTCGAGGCTTTGCTGCTGTGTAACATAGAGCTTATTTGGGTAACACGTCTCCTCTGTATTACCTGTGTGTGTGTGTGTGTTTACTAGTTTATGTGGTTTATGAGGATGAAACTGTATTAAAACATCAGTATGACCTAGTTGTATGGTTTACAGGGACATATCTTTAATTTAAAACACTTAAAAATCCTACTTCCTGGGGTGTTTTGATATTAAAATTGAGCCATGTTTGTTGTGAGAGTTGAGTTTAGGGGTAGGGGTATGGTAAGGCCATATAATAAGCAGCTTTTACAGTATAAAATATATTATGCCTAATGAGAGTCCTTGTAAACCATATATACAAGTTTGTTTGTGTGTGTACTGGTTTTGGTAGTTTACAAGGACAGTTTTTTGTATAATGACATAAAATTACTTCGTTGTACTCTACTAAGGTGGTTTACGAGGACATGCCTGGTGTTCTTGTGATTTTAAAACAATTAAAAATAATACTTTACATGGTCTTTTGACATTCAAATTATGCCACATGTTTCTTGTGAGGGTTAGGTGTAGGGCCAGGGGCATATAATAATCTGTTTTACAGTATAAAATACATTATGCCCAGGGCTTTACATTAACACCCACCAAATGCGGGTAGATTTCAGCGGTGGCAGGTAAGACGGACACTCCCACCAGCCACTTTGGCTGGTTGAAAATAATTTTCCCAGATAATAATTCTTAAAAGCAGGGTTTGACAATAAGGATGGTCCAATAAGCATGCAAACGCGATCTTAGAATTGAGAAGCAACACGACTAACAAAAATAATTGCGTTTGCAATTTCGAATGAGAGGATAATCACTCGCGCTAACAGCTGAGGTGATGCGCGCGATTGTTTAAAACTGTTTATAGTATATTGCTATACTTAGCTTGTTTTGACATTTAAAATTTGTGGCTAAGAAATAATTAATGATTTGTTTATCATTATTATGTTTTGATTTATTTGTTCAGAGATAAATTTGGTGAATCCTTCATTTTGAGCTCTGAAAATTATGTGAAATAAAAACTAATTGTAATACAATGAAACCATGACCCATTTGCTCATGATTATTGAGCAAACTCATACACGACACACAAACAGTGAAATGAATGAGGAGGCATGTGGAGATAATGCAAAATCTAAATCAAGTAATTTTAGCATGTCTAAGTCATATTTATGTGTATAAAATATATTTTTCCTCAGTGGCTGGTGATCAAAAAAGTTAATGTCAAGCCCTGATTATGCCTATGAAGAGTCCTCATAAACCATATAAATAAGTGTGTGTGTTTGTGTGTGTGTGTGTGTCTGTGTACTGGTTTTGGTGGGACAATTTTTTTGTATAATGACATGGAAATGACTTAGTTGTACTCTACTTAGATGGTTTTACAAGAACATGCCTGGTGTCCTTGTAATTCAAATCCCTTAAAAATAATACTTTACGAGGTCTTTTGACATTCAATTGATGCCAGACGTTTCCTGTGAGGGTTAGGTTTAGGGATAGGGCCATAAAATAATCTTTTTTGAGTATGAAATACATTACACCTATGAAAAGTCCTCATAAACCATATAGATAA
The DNA here is from genome assembly GCF_903798145.1 of Danio aesculapii. Classification (NCBI taxonomy): domain Eukaryota; kingdom Metazoa; phylum Chordata; class Actinopteri; order Cypriniformes; family Danionidae; genus Danio; species Danio aesculapii. Next base: position 37,828,525 of record NC_079451.1, read on the forward strand.
GTGTGTGTCTCTGTACTGGTTTTGGTAGTTTACAAGGACATTCTTTTGTATAATGACATGGGCATCACATGGGAGTTGTACTCTATTAAGCTTGTTTATGAGGACGTGCCTGGTGTCCTTGCAATTCAAAATACAAATGATACTTTACGAGGTCTTTTGACATTCAAATTTTGCAACGTTTCCTGTGTGTTTCCTGAGTTTAGGCCTTATAATATGTTGTTTTTACAATGGAGAGTCCTTGTAAGCCACCAATACCAACATGTGTGTGTTGAGTCAGTAGAGCAGCGGCAGCCTCTATTGACAGGACTGTGGCGATTACTGTTACATGCAATCGTTGTGTTTTTAAAGGACGTCTTCGATTTTAGCACAATTTGAACTCGCTAAAACTGACAAGCACCAAAACCACCAAGACAGAATGTGTTTACATCTCTTTCCGGTTGTTCACTCAATTAACCACAATCAAAATGCTTGATATGGGGCTTTATTTTCCGGCTCATGTACGGGGAGGTTCGTGTCATTCTCAATACTCGATTTTACTGTTAATATACAAAACAAGTAATTGAGGTATTATGATGCAGTTGTGAAATGAAAATAACCATGGTACTAAAACATTATAAAATATACCTTGTTATTTATAGGGTACTTTATTATTGTATTATAATGGTTCATAATCATAACAACATTACAATAGCCTCACTTTTTTTGTAAAGTGTATCGTCCCAGATAGGCTTTGTTTTGTTGTTGTTTTACTATGTGATAAATGTATTATGGCTATGCTGTTTTATATTTAATGTGATATAATGCGTCCAGTGCATTGGTATAAATGCTCATGTTTTTAAAGATACAGTTCACTCAAAAATGAAGCTTCTGTCTACATTTACTGACCCAAACATGTTTGATTTAACTTTATAAAACTTTTCATAAGTAACACAGTAAAACAATGTAAGCATTAGTTGGTTTCAGACCCCCCAAAATGGTGAATGAATCATTTTCACTCAGAAATTGTACAAAAAAATGGAATAACATGCATTGAATGTAATGTGAATTGTTGAATACAGAGTATAGGACGTGGTTTAAGTGTTTTACAAACGTCAAGATATGGGTGTAATAATGTTCCAGCATCTTTCAATGTAAAAACTACATTTATGTAAAGATTAAACAATTATATATAATAGATATAAAGCGATGATGCTTTTAATTAATGTTAAATTAGTCTATTGTATTTGTTGCTTTTGTGAGAAAAACCATCATATGTACGAAACAGAAACTCAAGTGACTTTATGTCAGCCATTCAAAAAAAAAAAAAAAAGTTGGTTTATCTTGAGCAAATTGACCAAAAAAATGACATTTCTATTGTACAGAAAAATAAAATACAAATATAATGATTAAACTTGCAGAAATAATCATAACTGAGCTCCAGTGTTTTAACGGGAATAAAACAGAATAAAAAAATGCAGAAATACATTTAAAAAAGCAACTGTGAAATTTGTAAGATTGTATAAATGTAATTGTGCAATGTTCAATCATATACGTCATAAGTTTCATAGCATCATTAGCTAACTTATTCTCATTAGATTATAAGTAGACTGTTAGGTTGGGGTTAGGGTTAGTGTAAGTTGACATGTACTTTCAAAGTTTCTTAAAGTCAGTTAAACATCTGTTGAAGGAGCAGTATCAGTGGATATTAAGCAGACAGTCTACTAATACTCAAATGAGAAGAAATTGGCATGTAGTGTGCAATACAAAAAGTGTAATAGGGACCATCAAAATAAAGTCTTACCGCTTTTTGCTGAATACATTTAATTTAAACCTTAAAATGCAGACCAGAAAAACAATACAGAAAACAAAAACAGGAAATCTGTTTTATTTTTTTACTTTTTATTCATTTATCTAGTTTTAACATCTTAAAAATGACACAAAACCAAAGAAAACCGAACAACAAATAAAACAATATTGGAAAGAAAAAACAGAATAAAACAAACAAACAAAAAAAAAGATATATAAGGTCTTACGAATACAAAATCCCCTTTGCTTACAAAAAAAAAAAAAAAATGAAGTATAGCACTATATATATAAAAATATATCATATAAAACTGTCTGATATTATAGAAGAATGTTGTAGAAGTTTGTGTACAAATTTGTGTTGTGATCAAGGTGACAATGTAGATCAAACATTATTTATTGACCATTCCAATGTGGTCATGTCATTGGCCCATGAACATTTCTGCTTGCCATTAAACTATTTCATAACTGCAACAGGAGGCAATTCAATAATAACTTAATGTTAAAACAGCTATCCTAACATTATTGATCAATATGTGGCTCTTTTTGAATTCTCAGATGCTAGAAACGAAAAATGTAAAACATAACATACGTTGGGACCATTGTTTTTGTTTACATCCCTTAAAATGGTCAAATGTTTCTTAAAACATTGGATCCTTTTGACCAGAGATGTCCAAACTAGGGCAAAAGTTGGCCCATGGTAACCTTTGATTTAGCCCACCATCACATCTGAGAAGAGACTCAGAATGATGGGATGGTTTAGAGATTGTCAAATCAAATTAAATGCAACCCTTTGTTTGTTTAATAGTTAAAAGCTAACTGAAATTACAGTGGCGCAGTAACTAGTGCTGTCGCCTCACAGCAAGAAGGTCGCTGGTTCGAGCCTCGGCTGGGTCAGTTGACGTTTCTGTGTGGAGTTTGCATGTTCTCCCTGTGTTCGCGTGGGTTTTCTCCGAGTGCTCCGGTTTCCCCTACAGTCCAAAGACATGCAGTACAGGTGAATTGGGTAAGCTAAATTGTCCGTAGTGTATGTGTGTGTGAATAAGTGTATATGTGTTTCCCAGTGATGGGTTGCAGCTGGAATGGCATCCACTGCATAAAACAAATGCTGGATAAGTTGCCGGTTCGTTCCGCTGTGGCGACCCCTGATTAATAAAGGGACTAAGCCGAAAAGAAAATGAATGAATGAATGAAAATAATCAGATTCTGTTTAAATGTACATAGAGTCACACGACAATGCAGAGAATTTGGTGAGCAAATCAAGTCAAAGGCAGATTCTGCTTGATTAGTGTATTCAGCATTGAACTCCACTGTGTTATAAATGTGATCATTTGTTTTTATTGCAAGGAGTTATCATTTTAAAATGTATACTGCATTAGTTATTACTATTTAAAGTAACAGTAATAAAAGTTTTTATTTATTTTGAAATATATTAGGAAATTACCTATGGCAAATTTAATGTAAAATAGTTCGGTATATTTACCTTCAGCCCACAGCTCTCAATGATATTTGGTTTTTGGTCCTTCATATGAAAAAGTTTGGGCACCCCTGCTTTTTACTTTCATTTTATAGAGAAAGGCAATTCCTTAAAAAAATATATAACAATAAATAAATACATGCATACATACACAGTTCAAGTTTATTACTTTTTTCCCCCAATTCCTGTTTAACAGAGAGAAGATTTATTTTCAACACATTTCTAAACATAATAGTTTTAATAACTCATCTCTAATAACTGATTTATTTTATCTTTGCCATGATGACAGTAAATAATATTTTACTAAATATTTTTCAAGACACTTCTGTACAGCTTAAAGAGACATTTAAAAGCTTAACAAGGTTAACTAGGCAGGTTAGGGTAATTAGGCAAGTTATTGTATAACGATGGTTTGTTCTGTAGACTATCAAAAAAAATTAGCTTAAAGAGGCTAACAATTTTGACCTTAAAATGTTTTTTTTTTAATTAAAAACTTCTTTTATTCTAGCCTAAATAAAACAAATAAGACTTTCTCCAGAAGAAAAAATATTATTAGACATACTGTGAAAATGTCTTTTGTCAAACCTCAATTGGCAATTACTTAAAGACAAAAAATTCAAAGGGGGGCTAGTAATTCTGACTTCAACTGTATGTATGTATGTGTATATATATATATCCTGTTCCATAGAAGAAAGTACAGTAAATGATGGGTTTAAAGTAAATGGTAGAAAAGTCATTTTCAGGGTGAACTGTCTCTTTAAGTGTTTGTTTGTTTGTTTGTTTGTTTGAGTATTTGACTATTCTTTAGTGTCTGTCTAGTCTGAAGTGTTAGATTATTACTATGTTAAAGTGATGACCAGCTCCAGCCTTTAAATATCCAGTCTCTCTCTGTATCTATATATGTGTGTGTGTGTGTGTCATTGTGCCCAGCGATGTTGTTTACACTCTGACGGTTGTGTTTTATTTGTTGAAAAAAAAAAAAAAAGACCAAAGGTGAATGTGCAGTCGAGGTCAACACACATCTGATTTTGCACAATGTGGGATTCATGAAGTTCTAACGGTATGAAGAAAACTTAGAAATGTGATCTTTCTCATTAAAATACACAATAGAAACGATGGAAAGCAACGCAGGAAATATTTGAAGCGTCTACGTTTGCTGAACATATTTTGTACATTTACTCTGACGCATGTTCACCTGTACCATGTGCTTCGAATTGAAACTATCTACATATGTATCATTGTAGGACATTATGTTTACTGTATTGGCTGTGTATGGTCTGTTTTGTTATGATGAAATCTTCTGGGAGTGATCGATGAGTTCAGATGGAGACAGTATCTGCGATGTTTAACGTCAGTGAAAAAAATGAGCTCTTGATATTGAGAGCTGTAGTGTTATTCCTGTGGCCTTCTTCAAATGGAAGACTCCGAGAGCCTTTCAGATGTACTTTACTATTGATGTTCATCATTTTCAATAAATCTTATCTAAGATATTATGGCTTGTTGTTTTTTATTGTAGGAGTTTAGTATAAAGTGAAGGATATAAGAAACCTTACCCTGAAATAGAAAGACATTATTGTAAATACAGTCACTGGCCACTTAATTAGGTACACCTGTCCAACTGCTCGTTAATGCAAATTTCTAATCAGCCAATCACATGGCAGCAACTCAATGCTTTTAGACATGTAGACATGGTCAAGACGATCTGCTGCAGTTCAAACCGAGCATCAGAGAATCTTCCATTGAGAAGGTGAGAATCTACTGGGATTTTCACGCACACCCATCTGGTTTACAGAGAATGGTCCGAAAAAGAAAACATCCAGTGAGCGGCAGTGCTGTCGGCGCAAATGTCTGGTTAATGCAAGAGGTCAGAGGAGAATGGCCAGACTGGTTCGAGCTGATAGAAAGGCAACAGTAACTCAAATAACCACTCGTTACAACCAAGGTATGCAGAAGAGCATCTCTGGACACACAACACGTCAAACCTTGAGGCGGATGGGCTACAGCAGCAGAACACAGCGGGTGCCACTCTTGTCAGCTAAGAACAGAAAACTAAGGCTACAATTCGCACAGGCTCACCAAAATTGGACAATAGATGTTTGGGAAAATGTTGCCTGGTCTGATGAGTCTCGATTTCTGCTGCGACATTCGGATGGTAGGGTCAGAATTTGGTGTCAACAACATGAAAGCATAGATCCATCCTGTCTTCATCAATGGTTCAGGCTGGTGGTGTAATGGTGTGAGGGATATTTTCTTGGCACACTTTGGGCCCATTAGTACGAATTAAGCATCGTGTCAACGCCACAGTTAACCTGAGTATTGTTGCTGACCATGTCCATGCCTTTATGACCACAATGTACCCATCTTCTGATGGCTACTTTCAGCAGGCTAATGCGCAATGTGATAAAGCGCAAACCATCTTTGGTTTCTTGAACATGATGAGTTTACTGTACTCAAATGGCCTCCACAGTCACCAGAGCTCAATCCAATGGAGCACCTTTTGGGATGTGGTAGAACGGGAGATTCGGATCATAAAAGTGCAGCTGACAAATCTGCAGCAACTGCGTGATGCTATCATTTCAATATGGACCAAAATCTCTGAGGAATATTTCCAGTACCTTGTTGAATCTATGCCACGAAGGATTAGGCAGTTCTGAAGGTAAAAGGGGGTCCAACCCGATAAGGTGTACCTAATAAAGTGGCCGGTGAGTGTATATCACATTACTGACAAAACTTTTTGACATTGTACTGTTAATATATATGTTGTTGCTATAAATTGTACAATTTATGTATATGTAATTTTGTCTCATTTTAATTACATTTATTTGCATAGAGTTTGTTTTTAAGACACATTAAGTATCGTGATTCAAATGTTATATATGTTTGGTAATTTTTAACAAGGTTCCCTTAATGTTAGTTAATGCATTTACTGTCATGATGAGCAAAACTTATTCATCTTTGTAAATGTTAGCTAATGAAAATAAAGTTTTTCATTCAGTAGTTCATGTTAACGCGTGGACTAATGTTAAGCAGCATTACTTTGTACTTTTTATAATAGGCAAATGTTGAATAAATGATGTACAAGTATTGCTCATCATGCTAGTAAATACATGAAGTAATAAATCTTTGTAACGTGTGACCCATTTATTCTTATGTTTCTGTATTAATCTTTTTCTTAATGACAATTTGGAATATGTGTTGGCAAATATATGCATAAATAATAATAAAAAAGTGGTTCAGTCAAATGTAAATGCTCCTTACATTGTTTAACGATTAAAAATAGCAATATTTACCACGAGCATCGGGCCTCTTACAATTGAGTTGATGAAGCACTGAGTATGCCTACAGAATGACTCAGCATTCCTTTTATTTACACAGAAGACTCCGCCTCTTATATTAAACTCTGCATTGAGCTCTCTGATTGGCTGAGGCCGAGAGGAGGCAGTAAATTCCTCTCAGACTCATAGGGTCACACTGCCAAATCTTCCTTCAAACCATTCATGAAATCAGGGAAGCACAGTAAGTCCTTTTTCAAAAGTTACCCTTTAATACTTTTCGTCTGTGGTTATTACAAAGATGTCAAGCATTGAACACAGACCCAATGAAACAGACTAAAACACATTCAGTTGGCGACACGCACATACACAAACAATACAACACACACACACCCACACAAACGCAAGGCCCCGAACCAAATGAGAGAGATATTACACAGAAATCCCCCTTTTTACAGTCGGAAGTGCTGTTTATTTTAGTAAAGATGTTTAAAACTAAATGATGCCTCACAGGTAACAAGCGGCCTCATCCGTGTTTTATGTAAAATAAAAGTACGTTACAAGACAATCCGGTTTTTCACCTGGATACACAGTCACACTCGCGCGCACACACACATACAAACAAACAACAAATATATACAATCTGTGTGTTGTACAGACAGATATAATTCATAACTTCATAACAGCACTGAAGTACCTAAAGCATACAGATTCCCATGAACTCCCAGCACGCTCCTCTTCCGAGCCTTATAGTCGTTTTGGACTTTGTATGATTTGAAGTTTCGACCATCAATGCGTCTTTGCTTATCTCTATACTGTAGTTTAGAGCCATATAAAACCATTTACATTTGGGGTAAATGTGTGAATACAAAAAAGGCACTGCCATTTGTTATTCCAAATATGACTTTCCAGCCTCTTGCATGCATCTCTAAAATATAAATTACATCCTCTTTTTTTTATAATTGGTTTTTGTTTCATTTTTCGAGCTTTTTAATTTGGTTTTTGTTATTTCATAAACATAAGATTCTTTTAAAATATATATTTTATATATACGTACATATACGTCAGCCTGCAGTCAATACAGGACATCGGCTCTTGAAAATAAAACGCAAACGAAATAATGAAGAAGCACAAAAAACCTTCAGGATAGATGCAAAACAATAAATCAAAGTAATGATAAAATAAAAAAATAAAATCCATCAGCATCAGATATGGTATGCTAATGCGCAGAACCTATTACAAAACAATCTTATGAAGGCTTTATCAATGCTAATATGCTATAGTTTCACTTTATTCGAAATACCAAGTTAGCAAGTGTTAACGCTGTTACAGCATCTGGAGATTTTTCAGCACGGCTGCCGTCACAAAACCTCTTAAGTCCAGTTTATACTTTGTGAATGTGTTTTGGTCGATCGGATCACTGGTAAACATTTACAACTTATCTCTTTCGTCCACTTTCCTGATTTGCAAAAATTGCTCACACAATTTACATATGAATGACAAAATAGTGAAAATAAAGGCTGGTTTGTACTTCTGCGTCAAGCGATCGCTGTGACCCACGGTGGATGCCTTGCGCGTTGCTGGCCATTTATACTTCTGCATGCTGTACATTGTGTTCAAAGGGAAAAAGGTTTTGTTTTTTTACCAGACACTTAAAAAGAATAGATTTTATAGCAGTAATCTCAATACTGTGAAACCGTGATGATTATATCCAAGGTTATCATACTGTCAGAATCTTATACCGGCCCATGCCTATTTGGCAGTGAAGTTGTAATGTTCCTCAGTGTTGAGTTTTTTCATAGGTGTTTTGTTTTTTCTGAACACTACCTTAATGTACAAGTAGCTTAAACGTGCTCATTCAGAGGCGGGAACCGGCAGACGTGCAACAACTTCTAATCATACTAATCATAAGGTAAACACAAAACAAAAGTTTCTAATTGGAGCACCTTCACGGGACTCAACACTTGTAAACAATCGCTCCAATGGGTTCACTCTCGGCCCCGCCCACACTCGTCAGCGCTACCAAGCCGACCAATCACAGAGCTTGCGCTACGCATCGTTGTGACATGTAGTTACATTTTTTGAGAGGTGTGAGTCAGTGTCAGCCACGCAAGGGTTATGGGACCCCGCGAAGGCTGCGTCGAACTATACGCGTACGCTTGACAAAGAACAGAAGTATAAATCAGCCTTAATACCGAATGCAGTAGGTTTGTGTCCAAATCCTGTCTAGACAGAAGGTGGTCTTTCTGACTGTGTGAACGCATTAGAAAAGATGAGCATTTTCATTACTAAAGCAATCAGTCAAATGTGTTTTTCGACTACTTCAGGAAGGTCGAAGTTTTAGACTTCATTTACACCTGTAAGTAATGCTGTTTACTTGTGACTGGATTGACCAAAACGCAACTTAATACCACCATAAACTTCTTCATACTGACAGATTACAATTTGCTTTGAGGTCGCTGTGTGAACAACATGTGATCCGAGTGTGCCTCACACGTGCTTAATAGTGAAGCCAAAATATTTCTGTCGCCCCCCAGTGGCTGACTGCAGTACATGTGAAAACCCCGCCTTATCCCAAGTGCATCTCTGCGGATTCCAAGACCGGGGCGTAACATAAAGGGGTGCAACTTGTAGTAAGTTAGAGGCGTAACTTGCAGTTATCGAGATCCAATTGAACCATGCGAGATGTTGTTGGCAAGATGGCGGAAATACTTACCAGAGAACATTTTCATTGAATGTTTTCATTAGTTTTCTCCAAATTTATCCAGAACCTGTTCATTTGATATATTATATTCATTCAGTTAGACGTTTATAACTGATGGTTGGATTAAGGGTTGTGGTACAGTAGGTATAGACGTTAATAACGATGATGGTTGGGTTATGGTTGGGGAAGGTATAGACATTAATAACTGATGTTTGGGTTAAGGGTTGTGATAGGTGTAGATGTTAATAACTGATGTTTGGGTTAAGGTTTTGGGAAGGTGTAGACGTTAATAACTGATGTTTGGGTTAAGGTTTTGGGAAGGTGTAGACGTTAATAACTGATGGTTGGGTTAAGGATTGGGGAGGGTGTAGATGTTAATAACGATGATGGTTGGGTAAAGGGTTGGGGAAGGTGTAGATGTTAATAACGATGATGGTTGGGTAAAGGGTTGGGGAAGGTGTAGACATTAATAACAATGATGGTTGGGTAAAGGGTTGGGGAAGGTGTAGATGTTAATAACTGATTGTTGGGTTTAGGGTTGGGGAAGGTGTAGATGTTAATAACTGATGGTTGGGTTAAGGGTTGTGATAGGTGTAGATGTTAATACCTGATAGTTGGGTTAAGGGTTGGGGAAGGTGTAGATGTTAATAACTGATTGTTGGGTTTAGGGTTGGGGAAGGTGTAGATGTTAATAACTAATGATTGGGTTATGGGTTGAGGACGGTGTAGACGTAAATAACGATGATGGTTGGGTTAAGGGTTGGGGAAGGTGTAGACATTAATAACTGATGGTTGGGTAAAGGGTTGGGGAAGGTGTAGACGTTAATAAAAATGATGGTTGGGTAAAGGTTTGGGGAAGGTGTAGATGTTAATAACTATGATGGTTGGGTTAAGAGTTGGGGAAGGTGTAGATGTTAATAACTATGATGGTTGGGCTAAGGGTTGGGGAAGGTGTAGACTTTAATAACTGATGTACAGCGCTATCTTGCCGAAAACATAGTTTTGAGATGTGGGTCTCCATAAGTTTAAGTTATGCTTCTGACGTACTACAAGATACGCCCCCTTCAAGTTATGGCCGTCTTGCAGTCTGCAGACAGACCCTGCTGCCCTGTCCATGTAAACGAAGACTAACTAAAACTTCAAATTACACTTTAAAGGAAATTATGTTTTTTTTTTAGACATTTTAGGTAGTTCTTATCGCCCAGATATATTTTCAAGTGCTAGATAGATAGCTGATGCTCTAAAAATGGGGCGTGGCTTCATGATTCTGTGCTTGTGATTGGATCTGTGGGTGTTTGGGGTGAGAATTTGATACCAGCTCATCATTACTACTGGCTCCAAATGATTTCATAAGTGCAAGATGACAACGCCCTAGATGAGACGTTTTGGCTTCACTTTTGTACAGTGGAAGGAACTGGAAAAACGTTGTCCATCTTTTTAGTCTATGATATGAACACTTCAATTTGTGTCATACTCCATTGTCCATTAATGTGTCTCTGTAAAGACCAACACAATGACTCAACACTGTATTTTGCAAATAAACACTGTAACAGCTGAGGTGAAAAACAGCATCAAAATAACAGCAAAAAAAGAAAGAATAAAACTGGCTCTCCTTACATGTGTGACCATATAAAAAAAAAACATTTCCTTAAAATACAAAATCAGGGGGAAGGTTAGCAAAATATAAACTTTTATAGATACTCACAAGAAAGAAAAATGATAAACAGCAACATTAAAAAAACTGATATGTCTTTTGACTATCAGGCATGTCATTTGAGATAACAAGAATGCAAATTGGGAAAAAACATCCAAACAAAAAATAACTAGGTTGTTATCTGAGATGTACTTATGGTTACCAGCCATAGCAAATGTTAATACACAAGGTATCTTAAATAATACATCTAATGAATAGAATAACCTCTGCATCAATAATAGAAAAGAATAAATAATCATTTGAATTTGCTAACTGTTTTCAAATGGCAGTGACGAGTGGCTTATTACACACAAACAAATGCACCTTTATAAACAAGATGCACGAGATGCCACATGATGGTTTGCTAACATGCTTTAAAACAACACTTCCGTTTAAGGCATTTCATGCACTTTAAAAGCACTAATTTGGAGGCACCAACTTGCTTATGAAGCCGACACACTGCATAGTCAACATTCTTTCTCTTTAAGGCAGATTTAACCGCGTCGTTCACCACTCAGCGGATGTGAAAGTGCCTCTTTACTGTCCGTTAAATCAAGACTGGTTTCTTTGGATGAGCCAAAACGTGTAAAACACTTGAGGTGTGGGAGGGTACATCAAAGTTGCAGGCTGGCACATCCCTTTACATGAGGACTGCAGGGTACAACAGTCCTGCAATGGGGGATTTTGGGGAGAGTTTGTTAGTCCAGTTCCTCCTGCCGAGACCCCCAGTTCCCTGTCCACCATAGGATTCACACAGTTTTTGCTGATGAGAGTCTATTGCACATTATTGCAAATTCACTTTTGATGGTTTCAGCAATAATTCACAGCACCAAGGGCAGGAAAAGCAAAGTTATTATAGGAAAAAAACTCTAAATAAGATACATTAACAATCACTGAACACCCTCATAAAGGGACTTTCCGCCCCAGATTAAAACAATTTAAAGCAAAGAAACTCTTTCAGACCCTTCCCATGCAGAAAATCAGATCTTCACTTGTTAGAGTCCAAAACTAAAAGCTCATTTCTTATTGTAAACTTTCTACTTGATATACCTGGCATGATTAACTAATGGCTGATATTAAGACAATACTGTTTAAAAAAAAAGACTAGACATTTAATGGTAACTATTGCACAGTATCACCACAAGGTGGCGCTCTGTACTAATAACTGGTGCATTAGCGTTTTCTCCTCATACACATTTAGTGTTTCGCTCCCCTTGTTTCTAGGAGTGTACCACACATGAGACTATCCCAAATAACAGAAATCATCCACACCGCAGCGGTGATATTCCCATAATCAATAAACAATCACCCTACAGCGGTGCATTTACAGATGAAAAGTTCTATGCATAAAAACACATTTCCATAAAACATTGAATATATCTCCAGGCCCTCAAAGAATATGCAGAAAACTCTGCAAAGTCCTACAGTATCTGAAAAAAATCTCTTTTATCTCCCAAACCTTGCGTTTATGCTCTCAGCCATACATATGTATATTCAAATATATTATATTGTAACTTATTTGATCTTATTATATATTTATACATTATAAGATAAATTTTAACTACACTGTAAAACCCAAAAGTTAAGGTAACTCAAACCGTTTGAGGAAACCGATTGCAACAAACCATTTAAGTTCAGAAACTAATCTATATGAGTACTGTGAACTTAATTCATTTAAGTTGATGTAATGAGGTCTTTATTCATTACTCGCTTTATTATTCAGTCATACTCATTACCTTCAGCACTGAGTTCAAAACTCTTTTCAAACGAGTAGAATTAACTTTTAGTAAATTTTGAGTTAACTACACTCATTCATTTGATAAAGTTGACTGTGGGTTTTACAGTGTATATATTGTATATTGCAATTTTTAAAACAAAATTATGTTATTTTCAATATAATATCTTAATAAATCCAATACATTTGAATATACATATATATTCTGCCTGGACCTTCATCACTGACCTTCAAGTTCACCTGCTCTTCTCTCTCAACGTTTCCATCTACTTGCATTTGCTGGCATTTCTCCACTCCTCCATTACTCTGACCTCCTGTTGTCCCTCGACCTCAGTTTCTTACGTCAGAATCCACATACAACATTCCACCCCGCTCCCTCAGTAGACACTTCCACTGACATCGCTTCCTTTCCCATCTCCACTCACACTGCCGAGTACCATCCGTAGCTCTGACTGCCTTTGTAGTGTTGTAAATCAGCTTTCCTGCTGGCACAATAGAAAACTAGAACAACAAAACAGTAAATATGAACACAACTGTAAACTATGAAGCCTTTTAGGAATCTAAAGCTGTACACCGTCCACAACAAATCGCACCTGAAAAACTGTTCTGATTTTCTTGACAGTATTATGTGTAAACAAACTATTTTAGCATCTGCTCAGTGGCACAGATATCTAATATGTAACTACATATCTCGATCTGGTTTGGTCTGCTGGTGTGTTTTTGGATTTCATGACGTTCCAGACAGCCGCCTAACTGCATTGAATTGTCTCCTTTGCATTGCGGACCTTCTCTAATGGCCTGTCAACACTAGACCCCTTCTAAAGAAGTGCTGAAGAAGATGATTTTCTCCCAAACTCGAATGTAAACACGCTGAAGTAGTCATGATGACAGCACTCGCTTGTGTTAAGCCTTCAGTAAATGGTGATTGGCACTGTGTCGGCCACACCCCTCCCCATCTCTCCTATTGGCTATTGGTGAGCGGGTGGTGGAGAGGGGAGGAGTTTATAGACAGAGGGGCTTGTGACCTTCTGATGACTGTTCACCTCTTCTGTCAGGCATGCCTGTGTCTCCCAGTGTGCCCGCTTTCCTTGCCTCAGATGGTTGAAGTTCGATCAACACCATCTGTGGAGACAAGTGGCATCAGAGTTAGTGACCACACCCAAAATTAGGGACTTAATGTGTACTAACTGAAAAGAAGTAGTCATTAAAATTGTACTAACCAATAGTATACCTTATCTATACAACTTGGTATAAAAAATACCTTGGAGTGTCCTTACTGATTAGAAGTATTTATAAAAAGTAGGGGTGTAAGGGATCACGGTTGATCCGTGATTCGTAGAGATCACAACCCACCATTCAGAACGCACATGAGCGGGGATTAATAACTTTTTTTGAACTCGTAGGTTAATCCAACATTTATAACAATTGCAGAGAGATCACCTCCCACGTCATTCAAATCACACGTATGAAAGCATTTAGGCTTCCCTGTAAAATATAATGATGACGGAAAAAGTTGTGGCGGGACCTAAACGCTTTCTTAGGTTATTAATTAAAGGTGTTTTCTGTCACTGTTTGCTTAGCTGGCATTAATGCATTCAGTGTAAAGCTGCACAATTAAACATTAAAATATCTTGATCTCAATTCAAACCCACGCAGCATGAATGATAAATGATAATGATTTGCATATGTTTATTAATCCTTCCTAAAGCGCTGCATTCAAATCTGTGTTTGATCGAAAGAGATTTAGTTTTTACACTTTTTCAGTGAGTTACAAACAGTTGAATAGCACAGAAGTACTGGGAGAACACTTTATAGTTCAGATATAAACACTGATGTTTATGGTAAAGATTAAAATCACGGTTTAATAGAACTTGACGCTGGTGAATGTTGTAGCAGATACACTGTTTAACCAATAGGTGGTGACAAACAACCATCAAAATTATGTCACAGAATAGAATAAAAAAAAAAAAAGTTGTTGAACCATTAATTGAAAATAAGTTTGATATGTTATACAAGATGTTAGACTTCTATATTTAGCATTATCAGCAACAGTAGGTAGCAAAGACATTTTTCGTATCGAATATTTTCTTTTTTTTCAGCTGGTTCTTTCTAGATTTCTATTTTTATTAAAATTACTGGTTCTAAGTTCTTTTTGTTAAAACCAATGGTTTTTGCAGTAATATTTTTGTATAATAAGACAGCAAATGACATTTGTATCCTCCCTTTTTTGCTGATCCAAAAAATGGTCCGATCCGTGATTCAAAAACCGTAGTGTGACCTGAACCGTGAGATTTGTGATCCATTACACCACTAAAAAAAGATATATATTTATTATATATTTACCCTAAACGTTTGAACAGTTGCGTAGTTTTGAAAAAGCTGATGCAAACAAAGTGAATTGAACAGAAAACAATTACGTTGCCCCCCCCCTAAAAAAAACAAAACTAAAAATTGTGTTTCAGCACATTTTATATAAGTACTTTGATATCAAAATATTTTTTGAGTGATCAAAATTGCGCACCAATGAAATTTGAAAGTCTAAAAAGCATAACAGAGAAACCCCGCTAGTTTAACTAACTCAGTAGTGTAACTCACTATACACCACTAATGCATCCTAACTAAATACAAGTAAACCTTGACTGACTCTTTTAAATGGTAGTGCAACTTTCTGAGTTCTCTGAGCCTATCTTCTGGAGAGTTATCAAGCACAGACATTGAGCCTGAATGACTCAAGTGAATGTTTTTTGCTTCTGGTTCATTTGAAATGACTTGGACTTCCCAAGCATACATTTAACAGAGCAAACAGTCAGCTCCTGCGTAATGAGGGCAGACTGCTGACCAGAGGAGCTGGAGGTCCTGAGTCTCGGGGTTTCACCGCCTCAAGAACACTACAGCTCTGTTGGCAGCTGTGGAGAGAGCAAGTGGAGCGGATTGGGGCATTCCTGAGCTCACCGCAGAGCATAGCTGCCCACTGCTTCTGCCCGTCTCCCTCATCCAGCCTGTCTGTCTGCCTGCCTCGCTGCTGTCTGTCTGTCTTCCTGTACTCGCTCAATACAAAGCTGTGCTTGTCCAGCGCAGAGCACTGAAAGCCTCTGTGTGTCGACCCGGAGAGAAAAAAAACACACTCTTTATGCAAAGAAAACCTCCACTTCACACGGGAATGTTCACTGCATTGATCCTGCGACATGAGGATACAAAGTAATGCTCCTTCCTGTCTGGAGCTGATAGTCACAATGTCTTCTGTCTTTTGAAGGCTGTTGTGTCTGATGCACAGTATGAAGATTACACCTCAAAAAGTCCATTTAAATGTTGTGGAGATGGAAAAAAAAAAAAAACTTCCTCAAAGGAAAAAAAGGACTTCATTTTTTACTTCAGAAGAGTTTTTGACCCTTTAAATGAATGCCAGAGGGGATGATCCTGAGGTTTTCCTGTGGGCTTTTGTGAATCTGCTACAGTCAGCAGAAGATGCAAAGCGTTTCCTCAAATTCCGTTCACATGGATTGGGGGTTAAATCGGAAGCTTTTGTCGCATGGACTAGTACACAAACATTACTCAATACTAAAAACATCCTCATTCATCTAACACACACACTGATAAACTAGTGCAGATTCAGACATCAAAATATCTTCAAATAAGTAGTGAGAGATCTTTCTATTCCCAAAGCACAGTTGGTTTTGCAGCAAGAAAAATACTTCAAGTAATAAAGTCTGTATGTGCCTGATGGATTTGTATGTCGTGCATTAAATAGCAGTTTAACCCATTTTGGATGAACTGTTGATTTAGTGCTTTATAACTGACCCTAAACTACTCCAAGTTAATGCCAGTTAGTTTTTGGGGGGTGAACATCTCCTTTAAGTGCATTATTCTTAAAACAATACTGAGTAAGTAGTGGACACGTACCTCCCAGAGCGTGTTCGGTCATGCTGAGACACAGAGACTCCAAGCGGTTATTGATGTCTGGCTCATTCACAGGCACCTGTAGATCTGCAAAATGACAAACAACTTTAACAAATACGGCAAAGCATAAAACAGACAGCATGACACAGCAAGAAGGTGGTTAGAAGATCTCACAGTGAACAAGAGACGACTTCAGAAATGCAATTTGTAAATGATTTTGAGAGAAGAGTGATCTAGATGTTTTCTTGAACTCTCGTCTCTGCAGTTAAAATGTAGACAGTAATTGTTTTCATATTGTCTGTGTAACTTAGGTCCAGGAAATAATTGAATATGAATATTTATCATTATATAACAGTTCTGTCCAGTTCTTAAATCTGATTGGCTGATAGCCGTGCGATATTCTGCCAGTAACAACACTCGTCCAGCTTCTTAACCCTTCACCCTTGTGTATTACTCCGCCCGCATACAGCAACAAGCAGAGGACAAATATTGTTGCTTTTGGGCAACATAATGTACTTTTCAGACTTTTTTAGTTGAGAATGTAGTTGTTTAGATATTTATTTAGAATATTTATACAGCGTGTCGGCCTCCATCAGCCTGTCATTGAGCAAAGACGGTTGACGATGTTCATCCACAAGATGGCGACAGAGACCGCATAATAAATTCTTAAATTTTCTTAAAGAAAAACAGGGTGATTTCAAACTACAGCTGATCAAATCATTATTAAACAAGTAAATCACTTAAGTCGATCTCGCTCTTTTGTATGTTGTAGTGCTGTATTTATACCATAGTAATATTGTGATCTCCCGAAAAAAGAGAAATACTAGGAGATATGTCTGTAGACAGATGGCATTTCATGCGGTTTAGCCTTATAATCTTAAATGTCAGCAAAGTCACCTGTTTTGTCATCACTTTAGACATTAAACTAGAGAATCGTTCAAACACTAGCTCTAAAGTGGCGTTGGTGAATCAGTAACAACTTCTGCTGTTCTGACATCAGCTGCAGATGTGAATGAAAGGCGGAAGAAAGTAGTTCCTCTTACAAAAGAGTTTTGAGACTCTCCATGTTTGATTTTCTTTTTTATATACACAATTATGCCATAGAACTGTTGTATAAACGCAATATCACACGAGCAGCAGTGCGATGTGAATGTATATCGGCACTGGTGGGAGGCCGATATACAGCCACATCACACTGCAACTCGTGTGATATTGCTTATTTTTGCTAGACTATATATTGGCTTCTAAATATGAAGAATTATGGGTTATCAGTGTCTACCAAAATTTCCATATCGAAATTGTTTACATGTTCACTAAATCTAATAATTCTGTCATCATTAACTCACCCTTCACTTGTTTCAAACCTTAATGATTGTTTTCCCCTGTTGAACACAAAAGAAGATATTTTGAAGAATGTTGGAAACCTGTAACCATTGTCTTATCAACTATTTGTTTTTCCTACTATGAAAGTTTCCAACATTCAACAAAACATCTTCTTTTGTGTTCAACAGAAACAGAGACTCATAAACGTTTAGAACCACTGAGTAAATAATGAGTAATTTTTCATTTTTGGGTGAACTATCCTTTTAAGTGTTTTGCTCAAAAGCTCAATAGATGCAGATCACCCCTTTACAGGTTTAAACCTTTCAATTATGAATCAAAAGACTTAATAATTATGGATTTGATCTGTTTTTAGACCATCACTAGCAAGAAAAAGAAGGATGCATTTCAAACTTCTCACATCACAGTCTTCAATCCTGCCAGAACTGATGAATGGCTCCAGACTTTGACCTCAATTTTCAAAATTCAATGCCATTATGCTTGCAAATTGCACTAAACTGATCATGAACCGATTGTGTTTCTAGTTCCCTCAGTAGTACAGTGGCCTACAGTGCGATTTAAAAGAGTTGATTCAGTGTCGTTGGGGTGGATTCTGCTCCCCCAGCGCTGCTCGTCTTTAGCTGAGTCAACAGCAAACAGGCCTTTGAAAATCCCTTGTGGGAAGGAAGAGCTGAGTTAGGCAACCACTCTGGCTGGACACAACACACAACCTGCTATTTTTACCCAGCAAGGCCTCTGAAGTCTCTGTCACAGCACTCTGTCTTCGATGCTTTTGAATTAATCAAGGTGTTAATATGAACACATTCATAAGAAAGCAAAAGAAGAGAGAGTTAAGTGGCAGACACAAAGAAAGTCATTGCAACCCAGCACACATGCACACACAGCCTCTCTCTCTTCTTCAGAAGGGCTGGAGTATTTGTGTAAATGCATGAGAACTACAGGAAGTGAGTTTGAGCTGCAGTCAGAGAGGAGCCACAGACTGAGAGAGGAACATCTGTCTGCTTTCAGTGTAAATGTGCGTCAGTGGAGCACACAACACAAAACACTCAGGAGGATGAGGCCATGTGTAAAGAACAACAGTGCTTTAAAAAGGGGAATGCATTTCAGTCAGGAGAAAGAAACTGCTTCTGACCACTTACAAATATATTTTAATTACTGGAATCCATTTCATAAGTACACGTACACAGGATTCCCACTCTTTCCTAACAGCAGATTTAAGGACTTTTTAAAAGCACCATTTCAAATCAAGCACCTTTGTAATTCGCCATGAAAGTTCTTACTGTTCTTACCATTTCACTTACACCATATTTACGTACAATGTCAGAGTATAGATGATGTTTTGAATGGCGGTTTCATCTAGTCATGTTTAAAGAACTTTACTGACAAATACTGAATTAAAAACTATTAATATTTTGAAATATTGATAAAATGTGCATCATTTGTCATAGTTCTTGTACAAGATTTAAATGTAATATGTTTAAATTGAGAATGTCTTGTTTTTTTCATTCTGTTTTTGACAGCAACATGACAGTTGTTGAAATACACCAAAAACAAATTTAATTCAGGCACTTCCAAGGACCTGTGTTTGTTTTTAAGTACTTTCCAGGGCTAGAATCCATATGTCTAAATTTCAAGTACTTTACAGTACTTTCAAGCAGCGTGGGAACCCTGCATACAGTACATACAGTTGAAGTCAAAATAATTGGCCCTCCAGCGATTTTTATTTTCTTTTTCAAGTATTTCCCAAGTGATGTTTAATAGACATTTTCACCGCATTTCGGCTCATATTTTTTTTCTTTTGGTGAAAGTCTAATTTCTTTTAGCGTCTCTGAAATAAAAGAGGTTTTTAGTTTGTTTAAAAAACAATTTTTGGGTGACACGGTGGCTCAGTGTTTAGCACTGTCACCTCACAGCAAGAAGGTCGATGGTTCGAGACCCATCTCGGTCAGTTGGTATTTCTGCGTGGAGTTTGCATGTTCTTCCTGTGTTGGTGTGGGTTTCCCCCAGGTTCTCCAGTTTCCCCTACAGTCCCAAGACATGCGGCATAGGTGAATTGGGGAAACTAAATTGGCAATAGTGTATGTGTGTGAATGAGTGTGCATGGATGTTTCCCAGTACTAGGTTGCAGCTGGAAGGGCATCCACTGTGTAAAACATATGCTGGATAATTTGGCGGTTCATTCCGCTGTGGCGACCCCTGATGAATAAGGGAGGAAAATGAATAAATGAATTTTAAGGTCAATATTATTAGCCCCCTTAAGATTTGTTTTCTCTATTGGCTACAGAACATACCACAGTTATCCAATAATTAGTCTAATTAACCTAAGTTGCTTAGTTAATCTAATTAATTTTTACATTGCGCTTCAAGCTGAACACTAGTATCTTGCAAATAAACTTGAAAAATATTATTTACTGTCATCAATGCAAAGACAAAAGAACGCAACAGGTACAAATTAGTTATTAAAATACTTTGTTTAAAAATGTGTTGAAAAATATTCTTTCCATTAAACATCACCTGGGAAATATATCTTTAAAAAAAAAAATCCACAAAAGGGCTACTCATTTTAACTTCAGCTGTACATACATACAAACATACAAATAAATAGAAAAACTGTGACACAGCACAGTTGCCACATTATTTTACATGCACTTTTTGCACAGAATTAAAAAATTCTACACAGAAATAGCAGAAAAAAATATCTGCAGGTTTTGTCTGGCCCTGGTCATTTTTTGGTGACCTGACTGTGTGTTTCCCAATCATCAGTGTTTTTGAGTTATTGCCTCTCACCTGTCTGCTGGAACATGGCCATGGTGTGTGGGTTGGTGTGGACGGGTAGTGATCGAGTCCTCTGAACAGAGCTGTGTGTGCGGCTGGGCATGCTGTTACTGCCCCCCGGGTTAGCAAACCACAAACCCTGACAAAAAAACACACCAAGACAACTGAATTACAATCATGCCATACTTCAGTCTGTGCTCAGGTCAATAATGCAATTTGCATAGTAGACATTAGTGGAAAGCTCATTTATTAAACAAAAAAGCAGAACTGTATATGAAGAATGTACAGTATATGACGAATTATTCTAAACATCACGTGACTTCCTAAAGCACATCCTCTCACATTCATTCAGAGTGATGCGGGACATTTCTCAGCACTGATCAAGCACATCTGAATATATTATATTACTAAATATAATGATATTTAATTATAAAAGCTAGTATTACAATAATTTCTAAATATGTAATACATATACATAGATATACAGGTATGCCTAAAATTTCAGTTTAAATCGTAAAATTATATGTAGATATTTTAAATATAATTAAATATATTGTCATTTCTGCGTCCCTGATTTGTTTTTTTAAGTTTGTTATTTTTCAATATGGTATTGAGAAAATGGGGAAAATGTTCTCAGTAATAGTAAAACTTATTACAAAGAAAATAATGCTACAATACAGGTCCTAACATTTGTATGTTCTTTTCTAAATTGGTGTCTTGTTTGTTTCTTTATGGTCTAAAATACATGCAATACAATGCATAAATCATAGTCTTAACTATGATATGATGTATAATACTTTACAATTAATCTTATTTTCATTTCTGCATGGTGTATTTATTTATTTTTCATTATGCCAATGAGAAAATGGGGGAAATATTTTCAGTTAAATGACAATATCATAGGGCTGGGCGATATTGCAAAAACAGTCTTTCAGTTGGGGCTGGGTTGCACTAGAAAAGAAACCAAAAAGCCACTCTGGCGACATCCTTACATCTTTTTTTTATGTCTTCACTGCTGCTATACGGCATGTATTGTTATTCTGACCTGAAGTGACAACCGCGTGCAAGTGTGTTCCTTGACTATTTACAAAAGACTTGCGCTCGCGCTCCCCTGGCGTCTCTCATAGCTAGGCGACCATCAACCATTTTCTTTGAGGATTACAAATGAACAAACCATTGTTGCAGCTCCGATGCAAGTTTAATGAGAAAAGTAAAAAGCACTGCAGTGTTTGGGTGAGCTGTGTTTGTCTGAGGTAATAAGTCTGCTGTTATTACTGAAATGTGTATATTTTTTACAAAGTGTAAAGCAGATTGGTTCGTTTTACTTACATGAATCATGGAGCGCCTGGGGCATTTGGAAAAGTTCAGATGTTTTTTTTAACTAGGTGTGGCTGGAAAATGCGCACAGTTCACGTGCACTCCGCTTGCACAGCATGTGCGCGTCGCTCCCATTTGTGCGTCGTGCAAGTCGCATGCTTCCATTGAAAACGACTAACTTACACCCTAAGCTTATTGACATTGCTTCCAAGGCGCTCGGCAGCTATATTTTTATATAACTATAGCGCTTTATACCGAACTATATACCAAATCTTTTTTTAACGATATTGACATTGGTGTGCGAATAAATACCAATACCAATTTTATCACACAGCTCTAAAATATCACTATAAAAATAAAATCGTACTAGCCCTAAAATGCCAAAAATGTCTTCATTTAATTTACTGCTGTTAATCACATCCAAAATATTTATTTATTTATATGTGTGTGTATATATACAGTATATAACATGTTTGTATAGTATTTTTTTATGTAATTAACACATATCATGAAAAAATAAATTTGATTTTAAATATTTGACAGCACTAATTAAATAATATATGTGTATTTTTTTTGGATAGGTAAAGTTCGTCCATTCAGTCTCCTGATTTGACATGAATAAGCCCCTGGAACCAGCCTATCCCACTTTCATTGACTCTCTGCTTCACTTCATCGGACTCCCTCCTCTTCCCCTTTCCTGGCCCTCCCGTACAGAGGAGCAGGGAAAAACAGGAAATGCCTGTGCTCTGTTCTCACTGCCACTGACTGGCTCACTCTCTCTCTATACTCCTCTTTCTCTCTTCTATTCTCCTCTTTCTCCTCCTCCAGTCGCACTTCTCCACACTCATGACTCACACTGAACCCCAGCGTCCACAGCTCTGAGCCAGGGACGCAGTTGCAGCTTCCTCCCATTGTAACCATGCCTAGAAAAATGTTTGAGCAGACGCGCAAGAATGCCAGGTTATCACTGCGCTTCCAAACCCCCGATCCTCAGTTCTTCCATTGAGTGATGTAGGATTTCAGGAATGCTGTAAATCGCCTGCAGCTTCATCCACTTCACAATCTAGAGCTCATGTGCTGTTGCTGAAAGTCGCTGTAAGTGCAGTGACAAACCTGTCTGCCCTGTTTCAGGCCGGTCGGGGTGCTGCTGCCGCTCCGTGGGGTTGGTCCGAACATGCTGGTGCTTCCCAAAGGGACAGGTCGTATACCAGGCAGACTCCGCATTTGATACTGCCGCAGGTTCCTCCGGGTAGGGATGCCGCTGCCTACACAGCCCGTGGTCGGGAGGGAGTTTGATTGACCGTAACGACTGCTGAAAATCCAAATTAATTACAATTATTAAATATACAAAAACTGGTTTTAAAATAATTTAATTACATTACATATTCTATTACACACAATTTTAACTTGAATGTAAATGAATGAATTAGTGACTAAGTAAATATATAAATCATAAATAAATACAGTGTTCCCAATCTTAGAAAAGTGCCCAATGAATAAAGTCAAGTGACATGTTGAATTTCCATTACCTACAATTAAACAAATCAGGCAGCTGTTGTGTTGAGCAGTCAGTTATAATCACTGAATTTGAAGCAAAATTAAGCAAATGGTGCAACATTTAGAGGAGCTTGCAATTTTCAATTCCTTACATTTTACATAGCGCTTTTCTGGACACTCAAAGTGCTTTACACATTTTTGGGGAGAATTTCCTTATCCACCACTAGTGCGACAGCCATATTGCGCCAGTCCACACACCAGCTGATTGGTGGAGAGGAGACAGAGTGATGAAGCCAATTATGATATGGGGATGGTTAGGAGCCCATGATGGACAGAGGATTGGCCAGGATGCCGGGGTTAAACCCCTACTCTTTTTCGAATAATCCTTGGATTTTTAATGACCACAGAGAGTCAGGACCTCGGTTTAATCTCATCTGAAAGACGGCGCTCACTGAGCAGTACAGAGTCTCCATTAATATACTGGAGCATTAGGACTCACACAGACCGCAGACTGAGCACCCCCTGCAGGTCTCACTAACACCACTTCCTGCAACAACCTAGCTTTCCCATGTGGTCTCCCATCCAATCCAATTTTTAGATGCATCATATACATGGCAATATGAATTCATCCTTAACCCAGTGCTTTCCACAAGATTTAAATACACTAGTTAACTATATGCGACAAAACATAATTTAATTTTTAACAATAATTTTATTTATACACTGTTTCTTTTTAATGGGTTAAAGTAAAACAAAAAGCCTATGTAATACATTAACATCATCAAATTAATAAAATAATCAGCAAATGAGAAATAAATGAATAAAGGAATAAAAACAGACAATATCTCTAAAACAATATCTTAATTACAACATTAAAACTTGTAGATTATTTAAATACGGCAAATGCGTTAATTAACCACTAATGGTGTACGTTTTGCAGCCAGTTTAGATGTCAGTTCATCCTCTCCGAGCATATAGTAAGGTTTTTCCAAATCGTTTAGATTTAGGAATATATTATTTGCTTTTTCTCTCGGTATCGCAGCTGTGTGCGAGCTTTAGAAAGCGAAAGCAAAAGTTCAATCCCGGACATTTTAGGAGATTTAGAAACCCGGGCTGGACGAACTTTTAAAGTCCCAAAAAGGCGTGTCTCTGTCGCTCTGCAAAGAAAGTAAGACTCAATTGCGTATGTTTGGTTATATAGGGCGGATATAAAAAAAAAGTGTAAAAGGATGTTAATAATAATAGTAAAAAAAAAATGTGTCACTAAATATACTTGGGTGGCCTTTACTATACCTGGACGACCCGCTCAAGTAAAGTCTATGTGTTGGAAGCACTGCTAAGCCTATTTAAACAAAGCGACGCACGTTGTATTGATTGCTAAAATGTTAATTTTTTTTAACATGATATTTAACAATGCTTTTGTTGAAGAGATTGAAATGATTTTGGTAATTTTGATCATTTAGAGTCATGTGTTAATTTTCCAAAATTCCTTGATCATTCCTCAAGAATGAGAGTGTAGTTCTTAGCCATATCAGCCTTGAAAATAGCAACTTTTACTTTTTTGTATTTTGTATTGAAACTCTTTGTTTTTTTTGAGCCAGATGCTAATGGTATAATCCGATTCAATCTATGCTAAGCGAAGCTAAAAGTGATCCCGTCAGATCTGGATATAGGCTGAATGGATTAGAAAAATAGTAAAACTCAACTGTTTAACTCTGAGGGAGCTGTAAAATTAACTTTTTTTTTTCTTAAAGTCCCCCAAAAAGGGTGGTTGTCCACTAAAAACTAAAGTGCAAAAAAAAGCAGAAGGATTTTGGACACTAATGCCCCATTCCCACGGGGTGTCAGCACCAACACTTCCTGTTCACTTTTTTAAATGGGTGACGTCAAGCGTTGCCAAACTGAATTGTGGATCCATCAGCAACGCTTCAGCAGTGTTGCTAGCTGCAGAAGTTGAGAATTTCTCAACTTTTCAAGCGCCAATGGAAGTGTCAGCAAATCAAATCGATTTTTGCAAATACCCCAGCTCAGATAGTAGCCGGTTGCAGAATAATTTCATTGGCTGACGCTGCTATGACGATCACATCAGCCCTAACTTCAGACACACCCTCTGTCAAGCTTTCTGAAGCCCCATGTAAATCGGACATCAGTCATTCAAGTCCCTCAAAAAGGCTCTTTGTCCACAAAAGAACAGTAGCAGGATTTTGGCCTTAAATACAGCTACATAGAAGTGTGAATACAAATATTTATTAGAAGCTCCTTCCCTGGGTTCATCATCCAATCAGTAATGAGTGTGACAATGATGGACCATAAAGTTAGAGTTATTGAGAACCAACGCTCTAGAAGTCCATAATATCTTACACTTTGGCCTAAAACAGGAGATTTTTGTGGACTATCATAAGCTCTATTTTCAGACCATGATGCAATCCAGTAGGGAGTGACGAGTGTGACTCATGGTCCTAAACACTTCTGTGTGGTCTGTGGTATCCGATCATCATTAAAGTCTTAGTCTCATAAATAAAAACACAGATGGCAATAATTCTGCCCTAAATCAATCAACATTTCTGACAGAGTAAACCTCAGAAAGGCTGCTCTTGCCTAATGCCTGTCCTCAGACCACTGTATGATGTAATCCGGTAAAACTTGAGCAACAAAACTGGTTCAGTCAGGAAATGCTGCTCTGTTCATCAGATGACAGGTGACACGGTCGATATCTTCCAGTGAAATGTACTCAATCACCGTTGACATGAGCTCATTGTTTAGTGAAACACTCCACTTTTTTGAGGACAAAAGGCTCATTAAACTGTTGAGTTTGAAATCAAAACGATGATTTTAGATGATTTTCCTATTTAAAGCTTTACTATTTTGTAGTGACATCATGTACAAAGACTGTCAGAAAATGAAAAGTTACTATTTTCCAGGCAGATATGGCTATGAACTACGTGTACTCAAAATCTGGCATAATAAACCATGAAACTTTGCTGCTGTACCATGAGTGCAGCAGACGCAATGATATTACACAGTGCTGTTACCTAACTGGGGACTATTTCCAAGCACTGAGTAATATCATTGTATTATTCTATAATATTCAACTTCCTTGAATACAATTGTGGAATAAGAGTATAGTTTATAGACATATCAACCTAGAAAATAGCAACTTAAAATATTTCGTCAGTCTTAGTACACGTTGTAACTACAGAAGGGTAAAGCTTTAAATAGGAAAATTACAAGGACTCTTTTCTGTAATTTTTTTGAGTGGGATGCTAATGGTCTAATCCAATTCAATGGTTTATGCTAAGCTAAGCTAAAAGTGCTTATCAAAAACATTGCAAGAAATAGATGCTTTATTCCCAGTGAGGACTTGGAAACTTGTTCATGCCTTTATCACCAGCAGGGTGGATTACTGTAATGACTCCTTACTGGCCTTCCCAAAAGGGTTGGGACAGTCAGACAGTTGCAGCTCATCCAGAACCCTGCTGCCAGAATTCTGACCAGAACCAGCATATCAGAGCACATCACAACTGTCCTCAGGTTTTACACTGGCTCCCAGTTACATTCAGAAAAGATTTTAAAGTATTACATGTCTATAAATCATTTAATGGCCTAGAACCTCAATACATTACAGATATGCTCTGAGCCTGTTTCCAAAAAAGGTGAAGTGCTCCCTGAAATTGTGCTTTACCTCCGTCTCTGTCCTGTTAGATCCAGGAGAGTTTTCCGTGAAATCGACCGGAACTGAAACTGCACCTGCTGCTTCCAGGACAACAGCCTCTTCTTCTGTGTCTCTGTGAAGGCCTGCGAGAGGTGAGAGAGAAAGACACAGTTTTCATTTCAGATCCAATTTTAAAGCAGCACTGCACATTAAAACCAATAACTTTAAAAAACTTCATTGCTTTTCTATTTGGATTTGAATAAATGACCATAATAAATTATAAAAAATCTGCATTTAGTGAATTTAAGTATTTAGTAAATATTTTTAATACAACAGTTTGCTAGCATGATCATATTACCTGTAATCGTTCTATTATTAATTACCTATTGAAAATCTAAAGTCTCTTACAACAGGGTTTCCCAAACTTTTCAGCCCACGACCCCCAAAATGACAATGCCAGTGACTCGCGACCCCCAATATTCTCTGAGGAGGTTAGAAATATATAAACCTTGCACACAACGCCACACAGATACCAATAGGCACAAGTCTATGCATTGTTTAATTTTGGAGAATGCCACTCATCCTCCACAGCTTGTATTTATTTCAGTAAAGGTGTCATAAAGTTTAACCTGGTGCCAAAAAAACGTTGTGCTGCATCTGACGCTATTGCTGTGACTTATATAACGTAATATAACGTAATCACCCCAAGGGTCACAAAAAAATTGAAAGACATGGCTTTTTATTTGCATGTTGTTTTTTTAATGTTTATTGTTAACATGTTAACAATATTACTATTAACTACTATTTTGTTCTTCAGTAAGTTATGGATAAAATATGGTCATTCTAACAGTTTCATACAGCCCCCCCCCCCCCAATTTTCCCATGACCCTTACTTTGGAAACCACTGTCTTACAAGACTATTTCATAAAATAAAATGATGTTCATTCATGTTAGCACAAGACAATAACATAAATTTTATATTTAGTACACTAATATTAAGATTAATAAATGCTTTCTTGAAATTAAACCATATTGTAAACCTTATTTTCATCAATATTATTTTTTTGGTACTAACAATCCTAATTATTGCAGGTGTTTTTATCTAATATTTTATTGAATACTGATTAATTAGCTGAGGCATCAAGTTTCTTTGAAGTTTTGTCTATTTTAAACTATTTTTAGATTTCATATATTTTATACGGCGACACGATGGCTCAGTGGTTAGCACTGTCGCCTCACAGCAAGAAGATTGCTGGTTCAAGTCCTGTCTGGGCCAGTTGTCATTTCTGTGTGGAGTTTGCATGTTGTTCCTGTGTTCACATGGGTTTCCTCTGGGTGCTCTGGTTTCCCCCACAGTCCAAAGACATGCAGTATAGGTGAACTGAATAAGCTAAATTGTCCGTAGTGTATGTGTGTGAATGAGTGTGTATGGATGTTTCCCAGTACTGGGTTGCAGCTGGAAGGGCATCTGCTGTGTAAAACATATGCTAGATAAGTTGGCGGTTCATTCCGCTGTGGCAACCCCTAATTAATAAAGGGACTAAGCCAAAAGAAAATGAATAAATGTATATATTTTATACTAATGCATCATTTACCAAAACACAAACAGTTTTATGATAATGACAACATAGATCCACTATCCATTTTACTTGCATATTATAATCGTCATAATAGTCATATTTCTGAATGAAACAGGATATTCAGCAAACAATGCCTTAGCATATCCTTTGGTAATTTATTAGATGATAAAAAGATACATTTTTCACAATAATACTCAGAACCTTCATGCATTTATAAATAAATTATGGTTACGTTTAAGTTTCTTTAACTCTCACCTCATGGATTAGGCACTTGTCAATAAGCTGTAGGTAGGAACTAATGTTCTCCTCATCCGACCCAGAGACGAGGAGCTGTGTGCAAACTGTCACAAAGAGAAAAACATTCCACCATTAGCTACTGCTGTTGAAATGTGAGTATATGAAATCTCATATGTTTATGGAAAGCCTAGCAAGAGTTGAGCAAAGTAAACGACATGATCTCTATCTGACATCTAATGAGCCATTTTCTCGTCTGTAAAATAAAGGTATGGAAATGTAAAGTGACCTTAAATGCATTGATGGGCTCTTTAAACTACACTGAACCTCAACTCTGAAAACTGGACTGACTCAGTTTTAATTTACTAGTACTTCTGTGTTAAACTGCTTTGATGCAATCTACATTGTAAAAGCACTAGAGAAATAAAAATGAATTGAATTGATGGAAATCACAGTAGACATGAATTAAATGGAACAAATAACAGAACTTGCCATTCATAAAATGGAACCATTTGTTTTGCAATAAACCAAACATGCTTTATAATTGCTTCAAATATGGAATAAGGATACAACATAACAAAATGTAAAAAAATGTATATAACATTTTCAAAAATAAAACCACTGTGAATGCTTTCCAGATGCAATGGATGAATACATGATGGAAATCTGGAAAAGTGCTTCGATTTTGAAGTGCTTGAAACTGCTTGAAAATGTAATTGTGTTGGTTTTGTATTGATTGATCTTACTAAAACTAAATATGTAAGAATAATTACCCCTTTAAATATAAGAAATTAAATATTTTGCATAAAATTAAAACTCTGGAGTGTGCCACTAGTTTGATCTGCCTTTCTTCTTTTTTTTATCTGCACTCATGGAAATTATAAAATTAAGATGAAATCTGACACGTTTAAATGTGCAAATAAAAAAACATTTAAGAGAGTAAATGACTCTGGGCTTAGGGTAAACATGCCATCAGAATTATTCCATAGAATCCTATACAACAGAGTACAATAACAAATAGCATCTGATATAATGTGATGGAGGTACACCTGTCCAACTGCTCGTCAACGCAAATTTCTAATCAGCCAATCACATGGCAGAAACTTAATGCATTTAGGCATGTAGACATGGTCAAGACGATCTGCTGCAGTTCAAACCGAGCATCAGAATGGGGAAGAAAGGTGATTTAAGTGACTTTGAACGTGGCATGGTTGTTGGTGGCAGATGGGCTGGTTTGAGTATTTCAGAAACTGCTGATCTACTGGGATTTTCATGCACAACCATCTCTAGGGTTTACAGAGAATGGTCTGAAAAAGAGAAAATATCCAGTGAGTGGCAGTTCTGTGGGCGCAAGTGCCTTGTTGATGCCAGAGGTCAGAGAAGAATGGCCAGACTGGTTCCAGCTCATAGAAAGGCAACAGTAACTCAAATAACTACTCATTACATCTGAGGTATGAAAAAGAGTATCTCTGAACGCACAACACATCCAACCTTTAGGCGGATGGGCTACAGTAGCGGAAGACCACACCGGGTGCCACTCCTGTCAGCTAAGAACAGGAAACTGAGGCTACAATTCGCACAGGCTCACCAAAATTGGACAATAGAAGATTGGAAAAATGTTGCCTGGTCTGACAAGTCTCGATTTCTGCTGTGACATTCAGATGGTAGGGTCAGAATTTGGTGTCAACACCATGAAAGTATAGATCCATCCTGCCTTGTATCAAAGGTTCATGCTGCTGGTGGTGGTGTTATGGTATGGGGGATATTTTATTGGCACACTTTGGGCCCATTAGTACCAATTGAGCATCGCGAATCATCTCAGACTGGTTTCTTGAACATGACAATGAGTTTACTGTACTCAAATGGCCTCCACATTCACCAGATCTCAATCCAAGAGAGCACCTTTGGGATGTGGTGGAAAGGGATATTCACATCATGGATGTGCTGCCAACAAATCTGCAGCAACTGCGTGATGCTATCATTTCAATATGGACCAAAATCTCTTAGGAATATTTGTAGTACCTTGTTAAACCCATGCCATGAAGGATTAAGTCAGTTCTGAAGGCAAAATGGGGTCCAACCCGGTACTAGTAAGGTGTAACTAATAAAGTGGCTGGTGAGTGTATGTATACAAATGTTAATATGTACTTTCCCACACTAGCTGGATAAGTTACAAAAGTTGACTGTGGAAATGGTGTAAGAACGCTGTATATATGCACATACATGTGTATGCAGATGTAAGCTATCTAACATGCATCTGATGGAAGAGTAACATTAATTGAGAAGAAATGAATTACAGAAAATGGAAAGTAAACATAAATTCCCAAAAAGCTTCAATTCACAGAGTAGAGGAAGAAGTATGTGCAGACCTTTGCCCATGACGCGGATGAATTGAGCGGGTATGTCTCCTTCAGTTATGAGCGTGGAGCTTCCCTCCGTCTCTCCTCCACCCAGATGTGAGCTGGCGATGGTGCTCTTCCCTTCTGCACTCAGCAGGTGGCGCTGTGATGACTCCTCCGTGCTGCAGGCTTTAATGGGCGTCTGGATGATCTGGTGGAGCTCCTGCAATGGAGCACGTAGATTCCCTCCCTCCAAAACATCCTGAAAGCAAGAGAGACAGAGATGACAAATAAATGGATGCAAGCGTAGTTGTTACGCTGAAGGTTGTGGTGGAGTATTATTTTGGATGCTTCCATAAATTCAATACAGGCAACTGTCGGGTGTCGGGATATTTCAGACATGTAATGAGGCGGAAAATGACATGTGAGGACAAAATAAAGGTCTACCAAAAATACGTGCGTGTTTGTTTGGCCGTCTCTAACGGGGGCCGACACATGCGGCACATTAAAACTTAAAATGGAGGGAGGTGTCTGATTTCTGATGCTACAAATGCATCGAGATGGAAAGGTTGCTCTGAAATTAGACATCTGGCTCCTTCCTGTCTCTTGTTGTTTCAGATATTGTGTGTCCTTGAATTAAAGAGATGAGGCTTTAGGTTTTACACATTCAGAATTAATGCGAAAATGATTAAGATGGAGGTTCGGGCTTCAGATTTAAAGATCAAGGCCCACTTTAAGCTAAAAATGTCAAATTTCCCGACATTTTCCTATTCACTGACTAAAAAGTTGAATTTCCATAACCTATAATGAATGAAAACCATGCCACTGCTTATATATTAATAATAGAATATTAACCCTTGTGTGCTGTTGGGGATGTTTTCATCCACTCTAGCGTGATTTTGAAGCTTAATTTGGCCACAAATCTCTGTTTCAGCAAATGTAATGATTTTTTGTGACAAATCTTATTTTGACACACTCCAAAATACTTTGGAGTTTTTCAAAAACTTAATACACTCTGGGCAAATTGACAGCCTTTTCATTATGTTCGGGGTTGTTTTTGCCCCATTGACTTCCATTATAATGACATTTTCGATTGCAAAGCCTTGACACCATATTATCATGCATTCTTGATTATTGATGGTTTTGATGATTGATATAAAAACTGGTCATAATGAAAGTCAATGGGACAAAAACAGCCACGAACATAACATACTGTAGTCAATTTATACAATACACAAGGGTTAAAATAATATATTAAAATTTTAGATTAATATTTAAATATTTTAGCTTGAAATACACTACCTGACAAAAGTCTTGTCGCCTATCCAAGATTTAGGAACAATAAATAATATCTTGACTTCTAGTTGATGATTTGGTATCAGAAGTGGCTTATATGAAAAGAAAAGACCTCTAGATTATGTTTATTTTACCAAAATAAAATATGATCATGCCTTGACTTTTAACTATTTATTAAGACAGTAAGGTCTGACTTTGCTTAGACTGAAGTCTTATCACTTAACAGAAATAATGTACAGTATAGAATATTGACTTTCATGGTGCAGTGGAAAAGGAATTAAGATTGTGCATCACACTCATGAGCTTGGAGGACTGCATCCATACATTTCTGTAATGACTCAAATAACTTATTAATAAAGTCATCTGGAATGGCAAAGAAAGCGTTCTTGCAGGACTCCCAGAGTTCATCTAGATTATTTGGATTCAACTTTAATGTCTTCTCCATCTTACCCAAGACATGTTCAATAATGTTTAAGTCTGGTGACTGGGCTGGCCAATCCTGGAGCACCTTGGCCTTCTTTGCTTTCAGGAACTTTGATGTGAAAGTATGAGAAGGAGCGCTATCCTGCTGAAGAATTTGCCCTCTCTTGTGGTTTGTAATGTAATGCGCAGCACAAATGTCTTGATACCTCAGGCTGTTGATGTTGCCATCCACTCTGCAGATCTCTCGCATGCCCCCATACTGAATGTAACCCCAAACCATGACTTTTCCTTCACTAAGCTTGACTAATTTCTCTCAGAATCTTGGGTCCATGCGGGTTCAAATAGGTCTTCTGCAGTATTTGTGATAATTGGGATGCAGTTCAACAGATGATTCAACTGAAAAATCTACTTTCTGCCACTTTTCCAAATGATCAATTAGAAGTCAAGCTGCTCTTACAACTGGGATTGACGACAAGACTTTTGCCAGGTAACATATGCACAATCTGCGAGAATGTAAAAAATTATGACAAAAACTGATGAAAACAATTGTTTTTATGTCACTTGATAATAATGATTATAATTATAATTGTAATAATACAATATTTAAGTTATACAACATTTAATTTAATATTTTTATTGAGATTAATGTAAATTGAAATGACTAGAAAAGTTAATTAGATTCAACTAAAAAAATTTACGTTTTTTTTTTTTTTTTTTTTTACAGTATGAGAACAACAATTTAGATGTTGAAAACCAAAAAAAAAAAACAAGTAATTACTCTCCCATATTCAACAAAATTCAATGTCTGGAATAGAGCTTTCAAAATTTCAAGATATTCCAGAAAAATTCCTGCATATAGGGAATCCTGCATATAGTGATAAAAAATAATCTGCTGTGTGATTTAATGAATGAAAGATTGTGAAAAAAATCAAAGGAATGAAGGTTGTGATTGATAGACACAAATATAATAAACTGAGATAAAGAAAGAGCGTCTCTGACCTTCTCCAAACAGCGCAGCATGTTTTGCCGGTCTTTCAGCTTCTGAATACTGATGATAATCTTGTGTCGTGCCCCTTTGGTGACTTGCTATATTCAGGAGAAAAACAACAGTTAACATGCTACGTGAATTTAAAAGATGCCTGCAACTTGCCCCATAATATGCACAGAATCTGTACAAATCTACAAATGTTGATATGATGGACAGAATTTTAAAGATTGACCAAAAATAAAAGATAATTTCAGGCATGAAAACTTTGTGTTTCATCTGCATTGGTAACACAAAGTGGCTGTGCCGGAAATACAACATGCTACAACAATTATTCAGAGCTAAATGCACAACATAACTAGCAAGCTAGCCAAATCAAGATGCTATAATTGATTTTCCTCTCCCGCATCACATAAATGGTGAGAAGTAATTGAGTCTTGTGGTAAGCTCAAACTCTCATGTCAGCAAGTTCGTATCTTGTTCGTGCTAGAAACCGATCCTGCAATGTTTCTCAGTAATTCTAATTTATTTTACGCAAGCTTGAACGGTATTTTGAACTAGATAGCTTTCCTTGAGAAAGATATTTACATTTCTGTAGTTATGAAGCCTAATTTTAGAGATCATTGATGAAATTGAGAGTGATTTAGCTTTAAAATTTGAAAAAAAAAAAAGATAAGGTAAAATTTTATAATAAAGTTATTAGAGAAAACACACATTTATTTTCCCATATTTTCCCCTTTATTAAATTTTGAGCATAAACCTCACCAAATTTAGATCAATTTATTTAAATAAAGACTTATTTTAATGATACAAAAATTGTTTTAAACCAGCAGTCATTAGACAGCTAAATAAGGCATAGACTAAAGCAGAGGTGTTTCTGTATTCTGTATAGTTTTATTTTATATTCCCACTCACTCACTATCCTTCAGCTTAGATCTTGATTTTATTATACATTTTATTAACTTTAATTACTGATGGACTAATTGAACCACCAATTAAAATAATAGGTTTTACGCAGCGGATGCCCTTCCAGCTATTTTATATACCTTTGGATTAGGGCTGCACAATATATTGTTTTAGCATTAATATCGCAATGTGTGCATCCCCAATAGTCACATCGCAAGATTTGCAATGTTGAACTGGGATTATATTTGACCAGGAGTCACAGTTCAGAACATGGAGTCATTGACCATAATGGAGCAAATGTTTATCGTTTACATGTTTTTAAGGCCTGTGACTGCATGAGCATATTAAGAGAGTTTAAAGCATTCAGGCACAAGGAGTTGTACCATTTGAAACTTAAGTAAAAATGTTTTATTTAATCATTTATACGATAATGATGCTATGCAGCATTATTTAACATTTGGTTATTTGATTTC
This sequence comes from Danio aesculapii, assembly GCF_903798145.1. Lineage (NCBI taxonomy): Eukaryota > Metazoa > Chordata > Actinopteri > Cypriniformes > Danionidae > Danio > Danio aesculapii. The sequence goes on from NC_079451.1 coordinate 37,863,903, forward strand.
TGTACCTGAATTCTTACCAAATAGAGCTATTCAAGTCATCTGGTGAAATTGTATTCATATCGCAATATATTTCAAAGAAAAAAAAAACTCCAATGTCAGATTTTTCAAATATCGTGCAGCCCTACTTTTTCGTGCAACCCTACTTTGGACTATTTATTAATATGTTTTTTTTTTGTTTTTTTGCGTTATTTTTGTTATTTATTTATTTATTTTACAGAAAATATAGTTTATTTGTTTTATTATTTTTTGGAAGTGGACTGAACACTTGCTTTTATGGTGCCCGTTTTTTGCTGTTAGTATATGCAAGCATTTATGTGGCACTGCGTCATGAATGATGACTGAAAAACAAATCTACATTTTGGTACAAATAAAGTAACATAACCTAACCTAACATTTTCTTTTATTATTTCCTAAAAGTAGCCTGGAAATTAAGTAAAAATAAAAAAAGAAAATACAGTAAATCTTGAAAAACAATACAAAAATGTGGTAATTCAAATTTATTTAATGCCAGCCAAAAAGATATATCAAAGTAAAATCAAAATATACTGTAAATCTTGCAAAACAAGACAAACATTTCAGACAAACAAGTAAATGTTACTGTAATTTAGCTTTATTTTATGCCAGCCAATAAATGTTGGTTAATTTCTGTAAATACAAGATTTATATTTAATTATTTCATAGAAATAACTTGGAAATTATTCTAAAGTAAAAACAAAATATACAGTAAATCCTGCAAAACATGACAAAAATGTCCCAATAATAAATGTTACTGTAAGTTTATTTTAAGCCAGCCAAAATAATTTGGGCAATTTCATTAAATACAAGACTTATCTTTTAGTATTTCATAAAATAGCATGGAATAAATATATGGAAAAAAATACAGTAAATCTTGCAAAAAAATAAAATAAAATTCCCAATAGGTAAATGTTACTGTAGTTAAAATTTAGTTTATGCCAGCCTAAAAATGTTGGTCAATTTCTTAAAAAACAAAACGTATCTTTTATTGTTTCATGAAAACAACCTGTTAATTGTTCTAAAGTAAAAACAAAATACACAAATTCTTAGGGAAAATACAAGACAAAAATAAAATAATCACCGAAAAGTAAATTATTGGTTAAAAGTTTATTGATGCAGAGTTTGTTAAGAGGTGAGAGCACCGACCTGAGCCTCCAGCTGCTGCTCCGTCAGTGACATCATCTCACCGTAGGTCATGGTGGAGAAAAGCCCAGCGTACTTATGGAGACGCAGACTCTTCAGCCACACCGGCACATCTGAGAAGGACAGATCATTGATTAGCATGAAAAGCAAAGCAAGGTAATATTTCTTCCACTTCTTATACAGTTGAAGTCGGAATTATGTCTATGTTTTTCCCAATTTCTGTTTAACGGAGAGAAGATTTTTTTTCAGCACATTTCTAAACATAATAGATAACTGATTTCTTTTATCTTTGCCATGATGACAGTATCTAATATTTTACTAGATATTTTTCAAGATACTAGTATTCAGCTTAAAGTGCAATGCAAAGGCTTTAATAGGTTAATTATGTTCATTTGGCATATTGGGGTAATTAGGCAAATCATTGTATAATGATGGTGTGTTCTGTAGATATTGCTGAAGAGGGCTAATAATATTGACCTTAAAATGGTTTTAAAAATATTATAAACTGCTTTTATTCTAGCCAAAATAAAACAAATCAAACTTTCTCCAGAAGAAAAAATATTATAGGAAATACTGTGAAAATTTCCTTGCTCTGTTAAACATCATTGTGGAAATATTTGAAAAAGAAAAGAAATTCCCAAGAGGGCTAATAATTGTGACTTCAACTGTAAGTGACCTAGTTATTAAAGGTGTGTGCTCGTTATGATGACTACTACATATTTCTAATATCTGTTTACACAAACTAGAGCTGCATAAATCCTTTTGTAATTCTAGTTTAAATCAGAGATCAAAATTCTTCCATGATTCTGAACCGACAACTAAAATAATAATATCTAGAGGTTTGATGTTGACAAAAATGATGATTCAGAATCTACTATTATATTAAATGTTTCAATTTAATGTTATTAAATCAATCAACGAATAAATCAGCGTTTCGAGGAATAATTCAAACACAAATGCAGGTCAGCATTGTCATAATGATGAAGGAATATTCAAGTGTTAAATAACTTTTTATTATTTGCCAAAGGTTGTTTTTGAAAAGCCTGTAGACTGACTTTTATGTAAAAGACTATGAGGAATGTTTTTTGTGGGACAGTTTATGCACCGTCATGTACAAGCATGTTGTGATGATGAGATGCTTTCTTTACTGCTGTTTTCATTCTGCAGTCATGTTGATTTAGTTTTTGAGAGGAAAGAGCACAGCCCATAGTTGCATATTCATCTAAACATCAGAATAGATAGATGTTCATTATCAGTATTTCAAACTTCTTGTTTCTTCCAATAACAAAGATCCTAAAAAAGATTTTTGTTAATAGATACAACCATCTTTAAAGCGTCAAGCTAATTTCAAATGATTGAATCTTTTTTAATTGTTACCAAAGACATCAGTGTTTATATCTCAACAATAAACTTTTATCTTGGATTTGTAAGACTAATGGCTGTTTCATATCTAGATATGACAATGATTTTAACAGGTTTTTACAAACACATTGTTGTCATTCAGGAAAACTGCATAAGTGTTTGAGATTTTTTTTAAACGATTAATCATGCAGCTTGTATGAAAAATACATATTTAATAGAGATCCAGCTGGGAAATTATTGAACATGTCACCATTTTTCTCAGAAAACTTATTTCTAAAGGTGGTTGACTTTAAATTTCCCCTGATGTTGGTAACAACCAAATAAATCCTTATATGCAAATAAAACAAATGTAATTACTTTACAGATTAAGTTATGCATAATAAAATGAAATGACGCAGGGAAAAGTATTGAACACAAGAAGAAAATAAGGTGTAGAAAGGCAGTGAAAGCCCAGACAGCAGCTGAAATCTCTCAGGAGTTCTTCAGCAACCCTCTGCCCTTCGTCATTGTAAATGAATATCAGCTGCTTCAGTCTGACAGATGACAACCAGATTGAAACCAGAGTGCACCAGATGAAACCAGAGTGCACATTTCAGCAAGACAATGATCCAAAATCAAAGCACAGCCAAGGAAACTCTCAAATGCTTTCAGAGAAAGAAAATCAAGCTGCAGAATGGCCCAGCCAATCACCTGACTTGAATCCAATAAAAAAAATACAAATTAAAGATCAGATTTGATAGACAAGACCCACAGAGCCATCAAGATTTTTACACTCTGTTGAAGTCTGTGAAAAACACACACCGGAGCAAATCCTGTGAATTCATTCTCCATATGAGAGGCGTCTTTAAGCTGCCATCACCAAAAAAAGCCTTTTATATAAAGTATTAAAAACATTTCAGCACTTTCTCCATGTGTCATTTCACTGTTATCACACATAACTCATTTGTCAGATTTTTTTTGCTTTTACTAAAATCTGGTTCAATTCCATGTCAGCGGTAATATTATTCCCAGGAAAAAACATGACATGTTCAATACTTATTTTCCCTGCTGTGTATGTAGAATTCAAAAAGCCTTGTTATTAGTGACACCACTGGCTGTAAAGTGAATCATAATTAAAATTACACCATCATGATAGTTTAATCGAAAACTATATTTGACAGTATATATTATGTACATTTAAACTACAGTTTGAATGAATCCACTTTCTTTGCATGACACACTGGTATTATAGCACAGAATAGCTCTTTCGGTGTTATCTTAAACACTCGATAAGCATTTGTTTTATTTGTCAAAAAGAGGTGTATCTTGAGAGTATATATAAAATTTGTGATGCACAAATTTTTTGACTGCCAAAAAGTATCAACCAAAAATGGCATTATTGCTTTTCGGACAAAAGATAAAAACGGCCAAAACCAGGAGCAAAAAAAAAAGCTATGCTTACCGGGAAAGCAAATTACACTCAAATAGTGTGACGACTGGACATTTTATGTAGTATACTTGCTCCTGCTGCCTGCAATAGTGCTATTGTGCTGTCATGGCAGCACTGGTAAAATATCACCTCTCGAATCTTTCACATTTTATTTAAACTGTTATTTAAAGTCAGTATAATTTAAAGGCCACCTATTTTCCCCTTTTTTTTCAAGATTTAAGATAAGTTTGTGTCTTCAGAATGTGTCTGTAAAGTTTCAACTCAAAACACCCATCAGATTATTTATTATAGCTTTCAGAATATTGGAATTTTCTGCTCTGAACTCAATGTAGCTGTTTTTGTGGCCTGTGCCTTTAATGCTAGTTCTCCCCGCCCACCGTTTCCAGAGTGTGCCTCAATCTTCGCCTCGGCTGTGTCAGATAAACATCACAGTGACAGACATGAAGGAAGCAGATCTCACGTAACATTTGTGAGAAATACTACAGTAAGAACTTTCCCAATGATTATTTGATGTATTTGTTGTGGAGTTAACTCAAGCCTTTCTGCAATGATGAGTCACACACAATGTCATTACAAAGTTCACACACACACACAGAGCGCGTTTAACTTTCCACTGCTTTTGCCAGGCAAATGTGCCAGGATACACGTTAATATCCACTGCTCTATGGATAACTATTATCCTAATGTACAAAATAAACCTGATTTAACATCCACAAACCGGGTTTGAAGTGTCTTCTTGTATAATTGTACTGACATTCGGCTGTGGTGATAAAGTAAAGACGCTAAAATCGCTGCAATTCATTACAAACATGGACAGTTTTAAAACGTTTTAAGCTTGTAAAACTCACTCTTGATCACATTTGATGAGGATTGATGATCACAGAGAGCTGAACAGATCTTTTAATCCCAGTTGCTTTGCGCACGTCCTGTCTTGTTGATATGATTATACGCATTACTACGGAGACATGTTAATACGCGGCTGTCAATCAATTCGGTGGGCGGGGAAACCACACTCCTACAACATCTTATGGTGGGCCTCAAAACGGGAGGGATTTGGATCCTATTTTAACATCCGAAAATGAAAAAAAGAAAGATTTATTGCCTTTATATCACCCCAATATGATTGTGGACACACTATGCCTGCACACAGTTCTGTCCAAACAACTAACAAAAGATGATTTTCATCATATGTGCCCTTTAAATTATTGAGTTAAATTTTAAACGTCCTAAACATTTAAAAATGACTTCATATTATTGGATAAAATGATAAATAATTAATACAGAGCATTTTTGGTTTCGGTTTTCAGCCAAGTGCATTCCAGAATTTTCATTTCGGTAAATCCCTAGAGGAAAAAGCACATCCAGCACATTTGATTTTCCCAGCAAAACACCCTGAATTTTTCAAATCAAAATCACTCGCCAGGCTTTTATAGACAACTCAGAAAGCTCTAGGTTTTAGGCTTTTAAGTCATACACACTATATTACACAGAATAATAATAATAAAAAAACAATGAATGCATGTCAAATTCTTACATACAGCCCTTTTATCATGCTTTAGTTTAAAATAAATCCAAACGCATATTGATTGTGTAGGCTTTTGGTGGCTCACCCCTCATCCCGCTGCCCTCCTCATGGAATGTACTCCGGCCGGCAGTGTGTTCCTCCAGGTGTTCGCTGCCTCCGCTGCCCGAGGATGCCACGCTGCTCTGGGGGGAGATGGGGGCATGTTCGGGTGCCGGCCCGCGGGGACGCAGGTCCTCCTGGGACAGCCATCCGTGGCCCAGTGGCTGGTTGGAGCCACCGCTCATCGGAGGGGTCAGAGACACCGAACGCCTCAGAGGACTATGCTGCCCACCTGACAGGACTGAGGGAAAACAAACACACATGCGCCATGAGAATCATTGTCAACAAGTCAGGGCTGTTTTATTTCCGGAAACCTCCACTAAACACTTTAAGATGACAGGATTAGGTGATGTGTCGTTGCTAAGCAGAACTTTTAAAACATACTATTTTCTGTCTAGTCGGTGTGGACAATCGTACAGGGGTCACACTACACTTCAAGTATGCTAAATTATTTTGGACTGCAATGAATATCAGCAACAGGATACCATTTCATACTCCAGAGCTATTTTGAATAATTAATAAATAATAAAGAATTTCAAATATACAACCCGTCAACACGTGTTATTCTTATATTTGACAATTTTTAAAAGACCAAAACAATAGATTTTTAGATTCTAGTTAATTCCATTTTATCAACCCATTACTGATTTTCTCACATCCTTTTTTATACACAGTACATGTAGACTAAAAGCAAGAGAGGCATTTAAAGATTAGCATTGGTTAACAAAAAAGGCTGCCACATAAATAAAATAAAAGACTACACTTATTTTTTACACCAAAAAGCCTCACAAAATAGTTTTTCATGTTTCATGTTCATGTTTTTTACTTTGTTGACCTAGTTACCCTAAATCAGGGGTGTTCAACCATGTTTCTGGAGATCTACCTTCCTACCTTCAGCTCCAACCCTCATCAAACACACCAATCAATTAGGACCCGAACAGCACTTAATAATTACCGGCAGGTGTGTTTGATATGGGTTGCAACTGAAATCTGCAAGAATGTAGATCTCCAGGAACAGGGTTGGTCTCCCTTGCCCTAAATAGACTAAAATCCCACTAAACTCACCAAATTCATCATTATAAATATAATAAAAATATAAATTATTATAATTTAGTATTTAAACAATTTAAAAGTGTTTTTATTTGTATGTAATAATATATTTATGCATTTATTTATTTATTACTCTCCACCATTATATCTTATTATATAATATCCCACTTAGATGACATGGAAAATATCTAACCATAATAATTTACGTAAGTTATTCATTATTAAATATAATATTATAAATTACAATAAAACATTGGCGTCCCGGTGGCGCAGTGGGTATAGCACAATCGTCTCACAGCAAGAAGGTTCGAGACCTGGCTAGGTCAGTTGGCATTTCTGTGTAGAGTTTGCATGTTCTCTCGGTGTTGCCGTGGGTTTCCTCTGGGTCCCTCTGTGCTTCACGTGTGTGTGCGCGAGTGACGTATCGGTTTGCTTAAAGAGGCTGGCAAGACAATCTCATTTAAATTTGTTGACAGACAGTTTGAGATACCTGTCGTAATTGAGTTATTTGTCGGTCTGGCAATATTTAATTGAATGTGAAGAGACTTTCAACCAGCACAGCAAAAAATGTTTCTGAAGACCATCACCTACTGCACCTTTGACTTGCATTAAATCAATTACCAAATTTTACCACAAAAGAAATCATGTTTAATGTCCTAATAAAGAAACAACTGCCCCTCAATCTCATATGCTACACTGTTAAAATTTCCCGAAGAATCTACAGCAGCTTGCCAGCAACTTACTGTAAATCAGTTACAGCAATAATACTGTATTTACATTGGCATTTATCTTGCTGTATATATATTTACAGAATTGTATGAATATCCTTACTGTAAAATATACAGTAATTTTCACAATACTACTTTAAAATACAGTAACATACCGCATAACTGTCCTACAGTAAAATATAGTTCATTTTAAAAACTGTGTAATTTTTAAAAATCGTTAGCAGTTTAAGTAAATGAACTGAACTATGCTTTTTAACAACTCTCATGCCAGCAAAAAAAATCTCTTACGTCAAAACAGCAATGACTAACAGCTCCTGTAGCACTAAATAGCAACAAAAACACACATTTATTTGTTTCCTCTGAGGGGGGAAAAAATCTGGCAAGCCAAACAAGCTGTGAGTCTTTTCCACTGCACCCACTAAACAGGTGAGTCTGTTCTGCTCTTCTGGAACATTCAGACCATCACGGGTGAAAGGAAAGAGGAAACAAACAGAGATGAGATGGAGAAGATACGTTAAAGGCCGTGTGGAGTTCATCCTTTCCTCCTATATGCGGCTGTAAATGTTTGGACTATGTATAGGTCTTCGCGGGCTAGTTTAAAATAGGTGCCCAGCTACCATTACCAAGTTCCAGTCCCTAAATACTAGCCATTTACCTTAAATACAAACCCCCCACAAAGGATACCTTACAAGGGAAGAGCCGGAATGGTACGTGGTGCTCAGTTGGGGAGGTGAGAGAGTGTTTGTGTGGGTAAAGCAGGACTCAGGATGCTCTACTTATTCAGTTTACAATGCTGGGTGGAGATTATGTAGAAAAATAGAGGTCTTTTTTTTTTGAAGATATTGTTAAACTTAAATACTTTTTAAAACAAGTGCACTGACCAGATACATGTTTATTATATCTGTTGTACTTTGATGACTGAATCTCAACTCAGTTTGCTTCATTATAAAATATCAGAAATACATAAAAATACTGTAATTGATTATGTTTACTTACTGTTCATATACAGTGTTCAGCATATATAAGTACACCCCTCACAAATCTATCTTTTAAATTCATAGTTTTAATAGGAAGCTATACAATATTATATTTGTGCACATTAGATTAGTCAGCACTGAAGCCAAATCTGGAGCTTATCTTACAAAATAACTTACGATAACGGTTCAAAAACTAGTACAGCCAAATTTATATGTTATAGAACAATCAAGAGATGCAAAAAATGTAACAATTTAGTTGAAATTTTGTAGGTTGCAGTTTTGTTTTTGCAATATTTTGCTTGTATTTAAATATTTAAAATATTGTTTTAATAAATAGATCTGTTTAATAAATCTGTTTTGTTTAAATGCACCAAAATACATTGCCTATATTCACTGAGAAATGGATAAAAATATTCCTTTTCAAAATGGAGTGTACTCAATTATGCTGAGCACTGTACATACATACATACATACATACATACATACATACATGCATACATACATGCATACATACATAAGCAAATAAATAGTTTTTTACTTTGTTGACCCAGTTACCCTAAAATCAGACTAAACTCAGCAAATTATAAAATACTATTAAATTATCTTTACTATAATTCAGTTTTTCAAGCCTTTAAATGTATTTTATTTGTATATGTCTGTAATAATATATTTATGCAGTTTTTTGTAATTATTTTTTATTTATTTATTTTTACTTTCCACCATTATGTTATTATATAAATGTACAATATTTACATTAATTATTAAACTCTCACTTAGTTCACAAGACATGGTCTCTAACCATAATAATTAAGCCATTCATTATAAAATAAAATATTATAAATTACAATAAAACTTTACAAATAATTGATGAATAAATATCCTCACTTTGGTTATCCTACATAGGCCAAACTCACTGAATACATCATTATAAACTATTATAAAAACTTTAATTTACTACATTTCAATAAAAAAATTAACTAAATACTTTGATATATGGATGGATGGATACATAGATACATACTGTAGATAGATGTATGTATGGATGGATGGATGGATGAATGGAAGGAAAGATAGGTATATGGACAAACAGGTAGGTAGACAGACAGACAGATAGATGGATGGATGGATGGATGGATGGATGGATGGATGGATGGATGGATGGATGGATGGACGGACAGATAGACGGACAGATAGACAGATAGATAGACAGATAGATAGACAGACAGACAGACAGACAGACAGACAGACAGACAGACAGACAGACAGACAGACAGACAGACAGACAGACAGACAGACAGACAGACAGACAGATAGATAGATAGATAGATAGATAGATAGATAGATAGATAGATAGATAGATAGATAGATAGATAGATAGATAGATAGATAGATGAAGAGATAGAACTGAATTAAATGAAATGCTTGTGAACTTAGGACATCCTATACCCTAACCCTAACCCAGCTGAATTGAGTAACCTGCATTGTTAAGCAGCCATAACCACAACAGTATTTCGTCCAATGCACAGAAAAGGTCATGCATTAAAAGCCTAAACATCCTGAGGCTGCCGGAGGTGAGTTGTGATACCAGTCCTTTGTGCTTCTGAAACTCTAAGTAGACAAAAATAAAGAGGATCTTGTTGAGCAGTGCTCTAAATGTGCCCTTATTTATATCCTCAGCTGTCTCCTTCATCAGAAAAAAAGACCCTTGCATTCTTAGCTGGAAATATCATGCACTGACCACAGATATGTTCAATCTGAATATCTTTGTTACGCCCCACAGCACAGCAGTGCCGCATCTACACATTTTTTCCTTTCACTTCATGGGCGAAGGCTTCTGATATTGACGTGTGGAAGATAAAGCTGAAGTCAATTTTTTTGACGATCCATTGTGGTGCTGATAATGGAACTTTTTAGAACGTTATACAAATGTGCAAATTGTTGCCTTGCTAACGTAAGTCTAGGGAGTATGATTCTCGCTTGGGGTGTGAGAGGTCCCGGGTCCCGAGTTCATATCCCAGACGAGCCGCTACTTTATGTTACGACCCTAGTCTAGGGTCAAGGATGAAACATAAATGAACACTTGACAAATAAATGGACCCGACCCCAAGGGTTCATAAAAATGATTTTATTTGTCCAGTGTACTTTTATGTTACGTCCTTGACTCTAGAGCAGGGTCATAACAGTAATGGAAACAGCAATATGGACGATGATCAGATATTTTGTTGTTTTTCTTTTACTATATTTACTTAATTGAATAGGAGTTTGAATGTTCTCCCTGTGTTTGTGTGGGTTTCCTCTGGGTGCTGCGATTTACTTTAGTCCAAACACATACACAAAGTGAATTGGATGAACTAAATTGGCCATAGTGTATGAGTGTGTGTGTGTGTGTGTGTGCGTGTGTGTGTGTGTGTGTGTGTGTATGAATGTGAGAGAGTATGGATGTTTTCCAGTACTGGGTTGCGGCTGGAAAGGGATCTGCTGCGTAAAACATATGCTGGAATAGCTGGCGGTTCATTCTGCTGTGGAGACCCCTGAAAAGTAACGAACCAACCCGAAAGAAAATAAATAAATGAATGAATGAGTGTGTTTGGGTGTTTCCCAGTACTGGGTTGCGACTGAAAGGGCAACCGCTGCGTAAAACATATGCCAGAATAATTGGCGGTTCATTCCACTGTGGCAACCCTGATAAATAAGAAACTAACCCAAAGGAAAATGAATGAATGAATATATGAGTGTGTATGGGTGTTTCCCAGTACTGGGTTGTGGCTGAAAGGGCATCTGCTGCGAAAAACATGCCAGAATAGTTGGTGGTTCATTCCACTGTGGTGACCCCTGATAAATAAGGGACTAAGCCGTAGGAAAAATAATGAACTTCACTGAATAATGTAAAGAAGTGCCCACTCACTTGTATTGGTCCCACTGCCTGTACCCACAGCGTTGATGGTGGAAGGCACAGAGGATGATGGGTACAGAGAAAGATGCCCGTTTTCACAGCCCTGCTGCTGCTGCTGCTGTTGCCAGCTTCCCAGACCGGAGTCTCTGGAGCTCTGCCAGCCGTTGAGTCGGTCGTCCGACCCATACCGCTGGTGGTGTGGGTAGAGGTGTGGAGGCTGGCCATGGTGGGACGACGGTGGGCGTTCAAGCGAGTCTGAGGCTCCTCGGGCGGCTGCACGCTCCTCCAGGTGGTTGAGCCACAGGGCCAGGTTAGCCCGGTCATCCAGGGACGTTGCAGGGTGGATGAGGGCATAGGATAAAAGTTGCCTGCTTTCCTCCAAGTGCCGGCCATGTTCGATGGTGTGGCCCAGGATCTTCGGCAGGAGGCTCATGTACTCCACTTTGGCCTCGACGTTGCCCGGTTTGAGGAGAGGCAAGTGGGTCAGGACTAGAGAGATGACCCGCTCCTTCGGTTCACTTTGCCACTGACTGATCAACACTGAAAAAACAAGAGAGGAAGATTGGAATAGATTTAGCAAAAAGGACAAAAATATACAATTAAGGAATTTAAAGTTAATTTACATACAACGGCACTGTAAAAATAATAAATAATAATAATAATAATAATAATAACAGGGGCGTCACGGTGGTACAGTGGGTAACACGATCTTATCACAGCAAGATTTGAGCTGGTTTGAGCCTTGGCGGGTTGGCATTTCTGTGTGGAGTTTGCATGGTCTGTGGCTGTGGCGACCCCAGGTTAATAAAGGGACTAAGCCAAAAAGGAAATGAACGAATGAATAATAATAATAATAATAATAATAATAATAATATTAATAATAATAATAATAAACAGATCCAAAGATTTGCTTAATTATGACAAAAAACTACTTTAAATATGAAATGAATTAAATAGAGAAATTTTAATAAAATAAAATGTGATTAAAGAATAAATAAATAAATAAATAAATAAATAAATAAATAAATAAATAAATAAATAAATAAATAAATGTTATGTTTTGCAATAGTTTCAGAAATTGACACCTTATGAATAAATGGCTGAATACATTTAATAATTTGAAGCTTAGAATAAGTTTACAAAAAACACCTTAAAAATAAATACAGAATGTAAAATAAATAAATTAAATAAAAAAGCACCTTAAACATAAAAAAATAAATAAATAAATATATTTTGATGTTTCATGTTAATTTAAATAAAAGGGTGATTTGTAACCAAACAAATAAATACATTTCAAATAAATAAATAATAATTAACAAATAATTTATAAATAAAATAATATTTAAAAATAAATATGATTATTTATTCAAATATTATATATTAATTTAAAATATTTTCATTTATTTTTAAATAAAATAAATATTTTCATTCATTCATTTTCCTTCGGCTTAGTTCCTTTATCAGGGGTCGCCACAGCGGAATGAACTGCCAACTTGTTCAGCATGTTCTACACAGCGGATGCCCTTTCAGCTGCAACTCAGTACTGGGAAACACCCACGCACTTATTTACACACACATACATTACAGCCAATTTAGCTTATTCAATTCATCTATACTGCATGTCTTTGGACTGTAGGGGAAACTGGAGCACCCGGAGGAAACCCATGCAAACACAGAAATACCAACTGACCCAGCTGGGACTCGATCCAGCAACCGTCTTGCTGTGAGGTGACAGTACAACCCACTGAGCCATCGCGCCGCCCATTACATATATATTTTCCAATATTATTTTTTATATTTATTTATTATTCTTCAATTAAATGTAAATAAATAAATGTTTGGCCAATTTTTGCCATCTTAAACTAAAAAGATGTATGAAATGAAATAAGTAAATTAAATGAAAGGAACTAAAAGCTTGTCATATGTTTACAGAAAACTAAATAATAAAATAAAATGAAAATATCAGATGTGAGCTTAACCTGAGATGTGTTTTATTGCACTAATAAAATAACATGGGGAAAGTCATCCTTGTTTTTCACTCTTCAAAATAGCTGCTGCATTTTCAATATTCTTTGAGGATACTATTCATAACCAGGGTCAGACGGCCTATTGTAACATGCCTCAGAAATGAACTATAGGAACTATAGATATTTGAGGTCACGACAGAGGCTTTGTCCAGCACCAATAATAGAGAAACGCAGGCCGCAGCGTCAACTTCACATCCATGACTCATTTATTCTCTTTACTTTGGACACGGAGCCACAAATGGAGGCCAGGAATGTCTTCTTGTAGGCCTAATGATACATGACCGCAATCTCATGAAGGCTGTCTAAAACATACCCAGGTCACATTTCACCCTAAAGTAAAAAAATAAAAAAGATGTGTGGTTCCTATAGAGAATTTACAGTCGAAGTCAGAATTATTAGCCCTCCGGAATTATTAGCCCTCCTGTATATTTTCCCCCCAATTTCTGTTCCTGCAAAAGTACAAAATACTCAAGAGAGAAACAAGACTGCGATGACTGTAGCGTTAAAGAAACAGGAGCATAAATAAGCGTTTGATCATGGTGTGTATGAGCAGAGATGTCCAGCGCTCTTCTGTCATGTTCAGCAGGGAGCTGTGCTTGTTTAGATCTCATACCAATGTCACGCTAAAGACAGAAGCACACAGACTTGAGGACGACGGCATGATTAAGTGTCTCTCTGGGAGTCTTTTTCAGGCACTTTTATTTTTACTGATGGGCCGACAGGGCTTCTAGAGGGCAAGGAGACAAACTCACTTCACACCCCCTGCTGGCTCTTTATCCAGAGCTGTGGTGCTATACGTATTTTCGTGTATGTTTTGGGATATCGATGGATGGAAAGATGCAGATAAAGTCTCAGCAAAACTAATATATGTATTTTCTGTATTTTGAGATTGGTGTTTTTATTTTTCCCTGTTGATTTATGCTTTTGAATTGCATTATGGGACGTTAATCTGTCTTCCAAAAACTTCTGATCTTGAAAAGTTTGAAATAGTGACTTTTATGAACATTTTTAATAGTGTAAAGTGATATATTGTCTGGGTGTTGTACATTACAGTACAAATACCTTGTAATAAAATGCAAGTACATTTTCTGCTATTTTACAGACTTATTCATTCATTCATTTTCTTGTCAGCTTAGTCCCTTTATTAATCAGGGGTCGCCACAGCGGAATGAACTGCCAACTTATCCAGCATTTGTTTTACGCAACGGATGCCCTTCCAGCCGCAACCCATCTCTGGGAAACATCCACACACACTCATTCACACTCATACACTATGGACAATTTAGCCTACCCAATTCAACTGTACTGCATATCTTTGGACTGTGGGGGAAACCGGAGCACCCGAAGGAAACCCTCACGAACGCAGGGAGAACATGCAAACTCCACACAGAAATGCCAACTGACCAGCAGAACCAGCGACCTTCTTGCTGTGAGGCCACAGCACTACCTACTGCGCCACTGCGTCGCCATTTTACAGACATTTCTCTATATTATGATTTTAATATATTAATTATTTTAAATCTTAACTATTTCTCTATAATAATATTTATGTTTTTATACATTATATTATTTCAAACTACTAAAATGTCAATAAAAGTCACAACTGTAGAGTTGAATTTTCAACATCAAGTCAACAGAGTAAAGATCAGCATGCCATAATGCAATTCACAACCGCAAATAAACGGAAAAAACTTGTGAATCAATTCACTTGAGTTAATTAATGGATATTTTTACATTGTGCATTTGAACTTACACTAGAAACATGGTGTATAGAAATATAAAAACCAGCAACCCTTAATAAATTTTTGATACACACCAAAAAAACTCATGTAATTTTGTAGATCATGTGATTGTGAAATTAAACTAGATAACTTAATTCAACTGTGGACTGATCTCAATCTCATATGTTTTCTTAGTAACTCTGAACTAGCTTTACTTTTACCTTTAATCATTTAGCAGATGCTTTTCTCCAAAGTTCAACGCTTTCAATCAAGTCATTCATAGTAAAGAAATTACTACATCAAGTGCTACTAATAAAAAACAAGAGTAGTTATGGAATAAGACATGTTTAAAATATATTTTTTTCTATTATCAAAGTCTGTCATGAGAATGACTGGAATAACAAACTTACAAAACTGTTTACTGTAAATATCAGGTATCTGAACTGATGATAACATGACAATATTTGTGCCTCTTGAAGGTCGTTTCATGAATGAATCATTTTTTTAAAGAATCAAGTGAGTCAATGATTCAGTTATTCATTCATTTATTCATTTTCTTTTCAGCTTAGTCCCTTTATTAATCTGGGGTCGCCACAGCGGAATGAACCGCTAACTTCTCCAGCATATGTTTCACGCAGCGTATGCCCTTCCAGCAGCAACCCATCTCTGGGAAACATCCATACACACTCATTCACACACATACACTCTGGTCAATTTAGCTCACCCAATTCATCTATAGTGTATGTTTTTGGACTGTGGGGGAAACCGGATCAAACAGAGGAAACCCACGCGATCACGGGGAGAACATACAAACTCCACACAGAAATAACAGAAATTCTTGCTGTGAGGCGAACGTGTAACCCACTGCGCCACCGTGATGCCACATGATTCAGTTATCAGTTCATTTATTTGCTTGGGCTGTATCCGAATTTGGATCTATATCTTTAAATAGTGCACTATTCGAGGGAGCAGCCGTTTCCTAGTGGTGTCCGAAACCATAGAGACGTTCTGAAGTGCATTCAATCAATCCCGAATGCACGACAATAATTAGTGTAAAACCCATGTACACCCAACAGCTAGAAAAAACCCCACTATTGGTGCAAATGACATCCAACTTTATCTTTTGTGATTTAAAAAAATTTTCTCAGTGCAGGTGGCAATTTTATCACAACAATTGCTGTTTATACAGACTATTAAGCATTATATCAAAATGACCAAAATATCCCAAATGTACACATTCAAATATACATATCATAGCTGTTCACTTTTTAGAAGTTTGCAGTAATGCTTTTTTTGCCAGAAATAATATGAAATGTATGCTGGTTATATAGTTAAAAACATATTTTTTATTACATATGAAATATAAATTATTTAGCAAGCTATGAAATATCGCACAGCCCTAACATCACGGATTCTGTGGGTTTCATTAAGTAATGTTTAAAAAAAAAAAAAAAAAAAAAACTTTTTTAACACCAGTATGAATTAAATACTAATGTTCTTTTTTTGTTGTTGTTGTTGTGAGATAATGTATGAGATCATGTGATCCGGAAGTGTATAAAAAGAATAAAATGAATATATTTTTGTCAGAGAAAATAACAATGTTATTTTCATAAACTTATACTTGAACAGTTATTAAAAGTGAGCATTTTCAGGTGCCCAAAATACAGTCGTCATGTAAATGAACAGCCAAAATACATCAGCTAAATGCCCCCTTACTCAGCATTTACTTACTATAAAACACATTAGAAAGAGAGTTTGCTGGAAACATATGATCAAGCTCACGTCTTTAGCACTAAACAAGACCATGTGTTTGCAACCACAATCTAAAACCACTTAAAAACATCACATTTTTAAGATGTGACGAAATCTGCAAAAATCAGAAATCAAAAATGGCTTAGTCAGAAAAGCAGAAAAATAACTCATAAGTAACATCCAGTGATTAATGAGACAAGGTTATACGTCCACCACTATGTGTCACCACTCATCCTGGTTTAGTTTGTGTCTTGCCAAAGGTTGTGATGAGTTTATCTGGTAATAAAGTCCTCATGACCCTCAGTAACACTCCTCTACTAAAATTAGAGCTAAACGTTCAGTTTGGCTGGCGTCCTGCTCTTGCTCAGCGGTTGCCAGATCCTCAATCATTGCATGGTTCTTCTTCCTTCGCTCCACCCATCCAGCTGGATATTGAGGGAGAGCCGCTGCTAAAACAATGCAGCCTACTCATCTCCAAGACTACCTCCGCCACCATCCCCCCGTTCACTTCCTCCAAGATCATCCCTTCACTGAGCTTCCAGAGAGACATCGATCCGCTTTCTCAAACTCTCACTTACACATAAGGCTCATCACTAAATAATGCACTGGATCATTTTCTAGCACTGACTATACTGCAAAAGCACTAAACTCATCTTTCAGCCATGCATATCATTTTTTTAATGATGTAGATATGCATATATGTTTTTTTTTTTTTTAGGGGGGGAGGGGGGGGCGGCATTGCATTACACTAACACTTTTTAACACTGTACTGACATTAAAGATATTTCATTTCCGACCAGGACTGATGATTAATGCAGACTAAAAAAAAAAAATCTATTAATTTAAAAATGTCAAAAGGTATTATTATAATTATTTAGTAATACATGACAAATAACTTTTATTGTTATGGTACTTTCTGTTTTAATTAATAATTACTTATAATTAATAAAATTAAATATTTAATTAATATATTTATATAAATATTTAATAACATATAATACATTTAATAAATTGTTATAATTCGTTATTTAATAAAAATATTTATTTAATTAAAAATTCATAAATAATAATAAAATCAATTATTTAATTAAAAATGAATTGTTATTTAATGTCTTTTGTAATTGATTTTGTACATAGGTTATAATACCAAGGCAACTGATTTATTTAGTTTTTTAGGTTTGTATTTATTTTAATCTAGCATGTATTGCATTTTCTGTTTTACTGTATTTATGGATTTAATTTTATTGTGATTTCCATCTTATTTTACAGTATACTGTATGTTGGTGGTTCATTCCGCTGTGGCGACCCCTGATTAATAAAGGGACTAAGCCAAAAAGAAAATGAATGAATGATACTGTATGTACTATATTATTCTATAAAGTACATTCATTTACAATCAACATTTGATTAGGTTTCTTTTTTATCAGTTTCTGTCATTTTACAGGTACTGTATATCTTATACAATTAATTTTGTTCCCAAGGCAACTAATTTATTGTTTAAGTAAGACAATAGTAAACTTTATAGATAATTTAAATGTAAAATGATGACCCAATATCATCATCACTGATGTAAATAATGTTTAGAGTACAAATATATATGTGACACTAATTATGAATCCAAAAAGACAAAGTTTTGAGGTTATTAAAGAAAAGTCCCAGCTTTAATAGAAGTCGTAAGCCCTACAACTTAAAGCAGGTTTATGAAATAGCAAACAACAACACGGTTTAGCAAAACTTTCCAAAACCCATCTAAAACCAGCATGGCCTGGCAAGGAGAGCAGTTTCAACCACCAAGTCCCTCCTTTTACAGTAAAGTACTTAACAACTATTAAAAACATTACAACTGATAACTATACACAAAAAGATGCATGTGAGTGAAAAAAGTGAGAGAAAACAGACAGAAAGTTTCATTCTGCACTGAGTTTGTGAATCACAGTTGATTCAGAGCGGTCAGTCTGAGGAAAGCCCTTCTTCCAGGCTCCACTGAGTCATTTTTAGTCTGTAAAACTAAGTGTACTATAGTGTCCGCTCTCAGCACACAGAGCCTTCAAACAGCCCTGTATTCAGTTGTATTCAACATCCTGTATTCACCACTTCTACTTAACTTTCAAACAGGCTTAGATTTGAAGCTGATCTTCAACAGTGGTGGAAAGAGTACTGAAAAATCATACTCAAGTAAAACTATCATTACTTGACCAAAAATGTAGTGCAAGTAGAGTAAAAGTATCTGTTGTAAATATTACTCAAAGCATGAGTAAAAGCAGCCCTTTTAAAAGTACTCAAGAGAAGTGAGTAGTGAGTATTATACTATGAAAGGTTGATGTGTTTATGCAGTTTGTGCATGTGTGTGAAAACGTAACATTCTGTAGTGCATTTCAGTTATTGTTTAAGGCCCTTTGACTATTTCAGTCACCATACAATAGACATCCTTCATCTTCTCATCAGTGACATGCAGTCTAAACAGTCTCAAGGTGATTACTGTACGTGTAAAGATTTTAGATGTCTTCTTGGACACTTTCCAAACATGTCTTAAAATTATTCATTATGATCAGTGTTTCAGATGTAGCCAAAATCTATCCAAAACTCGCTAAATGCAAAAAGACGCTCAGTTTGGGGGTGGGGGGGGGGGGTAGGTTGCAGAGGGCAGGCGTTACGTTGCAAAACCGCACAAATTTTCACAAGCCGCCTATGTCCTTTTTTACACGCAAGAAATAAATTTGCATCCGCCCAATATGGCAACACTGATTATGATCAAACATATTATTATTTAATTGAAATGGAATAATAGAATTGGTTTTTCTACTTTAGCCAATCTCCATAGACAAAAACATACAGTAGTGGCTGCAGGTTGAAGGAAAATAGTGCAGAAAAAAGTACTCAATTACTGTCTTCAGGATTGTTTGGTGTGACAATCGTTAAATTAACTGATACATTCAAAACATTGATTCATTCAGGAATTAATAAATGGCTGACTCAGAATATCATACAAATTGTTGCTAATAATTTTTTTAAAGTTAAAAGTTAATTGACAAATTCAACCACTGAATTTATGAGCAAGTAAAACACTCATTAAACAGATTATTTTCTAAAAAACTGATTGACTTATAAAAATAACAAACCTTTTTTTAATCAGTGAATCAGAATACAGAAAACAATATTTAATTATTACATAGCCACAGATTAACTAAGGAACAAAACAAAAGAATGGCTAAATTTGGAGTCAGTGAATCATCCAAATAATTTTTACATTTAAAGTGAGATGACATACAAAACAGACATATACTGCACAAAGGATAAAACAAACTCTAGTAAATTCAGTCAAATGTTTATTCGAGTCATTTATTAAACTGATTATTTTAAAAGCACTGACTGTTATATGTCCTGCTTCAGAAGTTCAGAAATTAAACTTTAGTCTCTTCCATAGATATATACACTAGATATCCACATGGACCCTGAGCATGCGTCAATAGCTCCGCCACATTTGTACAGTGCTCCCAGGACAAATGTCATTCAACTGCACTAGTCAAGACTAAAGCCAATGTGAAGATGCTGGACTTTAGTGCTGTGTACAGGTGTAGTAACCAGCAAACAAAGAAATCAAAGCATGAAGGCAGAACATTTCATGGGTAAGATTTCGTTTTTTACATTTTTGTATGTTACAATCTTTTGTTCTAAACAAGTAACGTTATTGATGATAATACAGTCACTTACCGCATTCATCATAAGCCAAAGGAACAACAACCCGCACTAAATTCTAGGCTTATGTTAGTTTTGTTGAATAAAATAAGCAAACAATGTAAATGAAATACGATAACAAGATGCTGCGGTGCCAGAAACGTATTATTGTCGGCTACGAGAACGAGTCGCTCATAACGGAGATTCATTCACAAACAAAACGCTCCCTCCGTTAGAATGAGAAGTGAAAGCGGGAAAGAGGGTGTGTTTCAGGACACAGATTAGATCACATTTAACAGAGAGGGTAGATAATGCATTTCCATGAACACAAACACTCGCTCTTTGACGGCAATGCCTGTGCGGTCACTTATCCACCGATGTAGAAAAGTGATGTAAATTATAATTTTCGAAAGTTAAAAAAAATGTGCATACTGATCACCAGGAAAACTCCAGATCACAGATATAAGTGTATATGTGTATACATCTCTAGCTCTGGGTGGACTGCACCTTGGTCCCGCATTCATTTCAAAGGAGCTCTACCCTGTAATAAAATGGCGGCTCTATTGACGCATTCCTTCCAATAGACAAAAACAGGGTAGGCGACATCTAAAATAAATATTTATGAGTCTCGTCAAGTAAAATGCAGTAAAAAAAACAATAATATTGTAAAATATTAATACTATAGGGCTGTGTCTCATTTGTGACTTTAATGCAAAAAACAAAGACAATACTTAAATAAATAAAAGCCGTGTATGACAATAAGTAACATCTTTTTATTGTGATTTTTAAAAAATTATTTAATTACATTTTTGAAAAAATTGCAATATATGCAGCACGGTGGCTCAGTAGTTAGCACTGTTGCCTCACAGCAAGAAGGTCGCTGATTTGAGTCCTGTCTAGACCAGTTGGCATTTCTGTGTGGAGTTTGCATGTTCTCCTCACGTGGGTTTCCTCCTGGTGCTCTGGTTTCCCCACAGTCCAAAGTCATGCGCTGTAGGTGAATTGAATAAACTAAATTATGAGTCTGTGTGAATGTGAGAGTGTATGGATGTTTCCCAGTACTGGGTTGGGTTGCGGCTGAAAGGGCATCCGCTGCATAAAACATATGCTGGATAAGTTGGTGGTTCATTCCGCTGTGGCGACCCCTGATGAATAAGTGACTAAGCCATAGGAAAATGAATGAATGAATTTCCAATATATTAGAAGCATCACATATGACCAAACCTGCTCACATAAGTTTCTCTCATGATGTGTACTCAAGATTTGACAAACATAAAACAACTACCATATTATCGCAGACAATAAATAATGCACACTTCTAACTTTTATTATGTTGTTTACGTTTACTATTACCAGTTATTTCTTTATTACACCTTGCAAATTGCTTTTAAAAAGGGATAGTTTGGGATAGACACAAATTCTGATATTTTGAAGAATTTTGAAACCCATAGCCATTGACAAACATTAAGTTTAACAATATAAATGTATCCAAAATTCTTTTAAAATTTCATAATCTGTGTTCAGCAAAAAAAAAAAAAGAAACATGTGGAGGAAGAATAAATGATGACAGAAATGTCATTTTTCCTCACTGTTTTTTCAAAGTGCATCTCCTGTCATAACTAAAGATGCTGATCACTAAAAAAAGAGTGTGAAAGACAAACAAAACACAATCATCCTCTAACATCATCAGACCTTTAGCAAAAACCAACAAGCAGAAACACAGACAGGCGTGCTGTTCAGCAGACGGAGATGAGTGGTTAAACCCCAGCAGTGCACATTACAGAGCGTTCAGCCGACAGACGTTTTCCCCTTTTAATTAGATGTACTTTGAGTCACGTTTAATGAGAGAGAGAGAGCGAATATAAACAACCCTGCGGGCCACCGTAACAACATCAATACCCCTCCTGACCTGGATGCACGTCTAGATAACACTGGATAGCCTCTATCCAATGCCACCAGATACTCCATTAACACCAGGGGACACAATTGGCGGCTGATAAAAACACACGCAGAGTCATACAAACAGTCATGCACACACATACACACACACACATGCCTGTGTCTGCATGGGAGGAGATGTGTTTGTCAGACACATGATTCTCTCAGGCTAAAAATAGGACGACCACAACACTGACTCCAAACACCAGTGGACTGCTGATAACACCCTATTTATATGAGCGCATCAGAGATGGTATCAGCTGAAAACACACACACACACACACACACCCTGAGCTGACAACAGTGAACATGGTAAGAAGGATCAAAGCAGGCTTTGTGACCTCTTTTTCACCTTTGACCCTAATAAAGTGCATCAATATTCAATAACTCCATGGTGCATCCATATTTAGTGCTTTTTAAAATAAATTCATCTCCAGGTAAATTTTTTTCTTAGATATTTTATAAATATGTTATGTATGTTTACTTATAGATTTAAAATATATTAATATATTATATTATTCTAATAATATTACTTGATGTAACATAATTTAATACGGACATAAACACATGTTTTAGACTCTTATGAAACTCAGGCTCATTCTGAATATGTACCCCTATATACATTTCTGGAGAGCGTCAAATATGTCCCAGGAGCTATTTTTTTGCAGTTTTTGTTTTCGCAACTCCACCAGGGGTGCACTTCCCAAACAATGACGTAACTCGCGAGCTGAACTATCATAGCACAATGCATCAGTTGGGAAAAGAACGATATAGTGACTAGTGTTTCTCAAAACCTTTAAAGAAAAAAACCCATAATTTCTTTGTGCAAATTATATTGTTTTACACGCACACGCATTCAAAAAAATCCAATATTAGTTTTGCTAAAAAAACATGTACTTGTTTTCCATATTAATTGAAATATATGTAAATGGCACATAGAGCCAATGTTTCCTTTACAAATATTATTGAGAACATTACAGATCCTATTCTAAAACATAAAATCACTTACAAAAGCTAACACGTATTCTAATATCATATATAAACCATATAAATAAATAAATGATGAGGCTATTTATTAAGAAATGAAATTTATATTTATTATTTAATAGGAAATTAAAAAAAATTCTACTTTGATAATAATATTAATAATATTAATGATGATGATGATTATTAGGTAGGATATTGTTTATTTTTTGAAAAGTCTACTTTTACAATTTGACACATGCAAACCACAGCAGAAATGTTCTAACCAGCAGGCCCATGTCATATACAGTACAGACACTTAAAAAATAACCCACTATAAATTAAAAACATTAACGTATACTGTTTTTTGTTTTCCCAAGCTTTGAAGGCGTAACATAAATTCCGCTCATGTCATGAGGCTGTGTTCAAAATGACATCAATGATTTCAAAGTGCACTGTGAAGGGAGCACTACTGTAAACATGAAGATCGCTAAAACTGAACTGTAAGAATAGTTTGAATGCAAATTACACCTAAGAGAGTGTTTATTTTCATTCCAAGTTTAAATGTTAGAATGTTCTAAATGAATAGGGCATAGGGGCGATAAGTGGGAATAGAACACAGCCAGGAACTATGTTATAACCTACAGCTCTAGAGGGCTAGTTGAAAACGTACAAGTTTGAGACGCAGTTTGCGAATGTTCATTGGAACGATGGATTTGGGAAACGGCAAATCAACAAACTATGTTTGTAAAGACACAACTTGCGACCTTAGTTGGCTTAACGAGCTTAACTGCCGCTCTAGGCAAACGATGGTTGATTCGAGTGCCATTCACGCCTGCTGTTCTTGCATAAATCCACCAGAGGCTGCTGTCAGACTGACTGACTGATTGACTGACCCACCCTCCTCCTTCCCTAAACCCAACCGATAGTATTCAAAAGCACAGATTGACCCGTATTTTGACTCGCCGACAGGTGTTAAGAAATAGCCGAAAATGTCGGAAATGACAGGCAAATCGGTGCTCATTCACGCGAGTAACAATCACACAGTATGAACTATGAAAGGCGCGATCTAAGAGAATCACCAATAAGTCGTCAACACCAGTCAGATATTTGGTGTGCTAAATACCTGGACCTGTCTGCGATTCAAAATCCTGCCGTGTGAAATTTGTTCTGATTGAAAATAACATCAGCGATTACCTACAGCCAATGAGACAGCAGCATCCAGGCCAGCAGGAAGTTGGAGGACCACAATATCAACAAGCATGTGCGTGTGTTTGGTTGTGACATTTAGTTTATGGACCGAAACAAAGTTGTTGGCGATTCTTTCTATAGTAAAGTCATGCAGTGCGATCCATCCTACAGTGTAAACAGCAGTGACGGAATACTAGCCCAGATAGTCAAGCAGTGTGAAAACATCTATAACACGGCTACTTTGATAATCGTGCAGTCTGAAGTTGGCATTAAGCTCAAGATATGGTAAACATTGCAAAAAATGCTTTTCTTACTTAAAGTTTTTGTCTTGTTTCTAATCCAAATATGTAAAAAGTCTTAAATCAAGAAGCATTTTCTAGACAAACAAAACATTGTCTTGTTTTTAGAAAATAATTAATAAAAACAAAGTGAGTTTTCCCTTTAAACAAGCTAAATATTCTGCCATTGGGGTAAGTAAAATAAACGTGTTTCTGCTTTGAGTACCACAGTGTCTCTTGAAGTTCATTCTGTGGCTGCAACCATGGCGATTCTAGACCTCCACCATCATCCAACACTCGTCTTGTTAGCACAACAAACACAGCGAGGGTTGTTTTACAATGGGATCATCGTTCCTTTTTTACAGTTGTTGAGTCAACAAAGTTTGCACACATTGTGTTCCTGTGAGGATGATGCACTACTTTTGTATCTCTTGGAAGGGAACACAAAACCCCAGATCCGGGAGAGAATTAATAAAGATGTACTAATTCAGCTGATCTGGAATATTCCATATGTGAATGCATGTATGGCTGCTGTTCACAGTATTAATTATGGAGTGAAATTGACAGATTCCCAAACCCCTTCTGTAAAAAACCTTTGTCATATTT
Source organism: Danio aesculapii (assembly GCF_903798145.1). Taxonomy (NCBI): domain Eukaryota; kingdom Metazoa; phylum Chordata; class Actinopteri; order Cypriniformes; family Danionidae; genus Danio; species Danio aesculapii. Next base: position 37,889,275 of record NC_079451.1, read on the forward strand.
TGAAATGTCAAAAAAAAAAAGAAGCAAAAATTTAGATTTTGTGCTAGAAATATATGCAAATGGGTACATATTTAATGAAACAATGCCTCATCTGCATATGTAAAAGGATAGTTCACCCAAAAATGAAAATTTACTCATTTACTCAACCTCAAGTGGTTGAAAACCCTTATGAGTTGATTATTCTGTTGAACACAAAAGTAAATATTCTGAAGCAAGCTGAAAACCTCTAACTACTGACTTCCATAGTAGGAAAAAACAAATACTATGGAAGTCAATGATTACAGGTTTACAACATTCTTCCAAACACCTTCTTTTATGCTGAACAAAATGAAGAAAGCCAAACTAATTTGGAACAAGTCAACTGTGAGTAAATGATGACAGAATTGTCATTTTTTAGGTGAACTATCACTTTAAAAATACAAAAAATGTAAAAACTTTGCAGCTCTTATTGTAATCAGTGAACTGGTAAATAAAGTATGACTATTACCATTAAAATAGATAACTTTTACTCCCCTCACACAAATGTCTTTCCTTAAAAACATAAATCTGCCGATCTGAAAGTAAAAAAAAAAAAAAATCAAACATCAAATTTGGTCAAAAGATTGATACATCACAAAAATGAAATGCCAACACACACCAAAAACAGCAGCGAAAGACCCAAACCTGCTGCACAACACATCAGAAGGACTAAAAATGGGGTCTGTCTGTACTTTTTCCACTTTTGAGGGAAAAAATGGAATTGCTCTGTTGACACAGTACAAACTTGCACTCAGATTTTTCCAGGAGGGAAAGTATGGAAAGGAAAAATGGCCTATTTGGAAAAAGTGGCTAGAGAGAGAGAGAGAGAGAGACAGAGAGAGAGAGAGAGAGAGAGAGAGAGAGAGAGAGAGAGAGAGAGAAAGAGAGAGAGAGAGAGAGAGTGAGAGAGAGAGAGAGAGAGAGAGAGTATTTGTGCGGGCGAGCGAGGAAGCCCCACCCATCCCTCCGGCTGCTCCAGCTCAGCAGTGGGGAATGTGCTGGCATACCACAGGTCCAGCACAAGAATGCACAGTTTCCGACTGGGGTGCGTTGCATCCGAAACGACGCTGGTTAGACGCATACCTTCTTTTTGAGATCATCCCCCTCAACCCTACTTTAGCAAACACTTCCTTAAACGGGCTCCCCAAGATCTAATGCGTTCAGCAGAGTACAGTGGGTGGAGAGAAAAATCGGAGCATCGGTGATATGGAGAGACATAAAGAATGACCATATGGCTAAACCAAACTCCATTCCACCTAATGACCAGGACAGAGGCTCATAGAAAAGAGGGAATAGGACACTCCTGTGAGTGGGAAAGCTGGGAGAAAAGCCTCAGATGACGCTCCAAAAAGTAACAGAGGAAAGCTTGAAGAAATGAGGGAATGGACGTGTGGTATCCTGAAATGACACCCACGGGGAGCGTGAAGCTCTGGAGAGGCTGACGCTTTATTTGGCAAAGAAAGAAAGAGTGTAAGGGGCCCCTGTTGAACTTCTGTGGCCCCACCTTTTCTTCAGCAGCAGTTTTTTTTTCTCTACAGGTTTAAACAGGCCCGGACCCCATCTGTGCACTGTCTGGGGCCTTACAGTGCATTGACAATTCAACATGTACAGTAGCTGCCCAAGAGATACTGCAATTCACCAACACATCATTTTCAAAATGCAGGTTTCCCCTTTGACCATCATATAAGCCATTTCAACCATCCTTATAGCGTTATAGGCTTCCTAGTTAGCCCCATTTTCTACTAAACGAAGCAATTTTGAGTGCTTTTAAAATAGCATGATTATTATTACACACTTTATGATAAGGTTTCAATAGTTAATGTATTAACTAACATGAACTAAGAATGAACAATACTTGTAAACATATATTAATAATAGTTCAGCATTTATTGAGGCATTATTAAAATTCATGCTTGTTAACATTAGTTAAAGGTGCAGTAGGTGATCTGCCAAAATGCTAACCGGTTAGCATAATATATTTGAAACACAGTTCCTCCCCTGTTGTCCAAAGCTACGCCTCCTGAAATCACGAACGCGCACCTTGAAGATGTCAGAGCCCCATTAGTTCATGTCATTCGCCAGTTAGAAATGTAGTGGTTAGCTGAATGCGTACTGGAATTACACTTATTGCTAAGCCAAACTTACATGCTATTTCAGAGTGAATATTCAGAGTAGCAATAAACAATATAGGGAGCGCGTCACAGGTTGTTATTGTTCAAACACAAACCAATCTGAATATAAAACTAACTTCAGCTCACTAAAGCAGGCTAGTCGGATTAGCACTTTTACTGATGTTTTGTTGTTAAAGTAAATAGAAATCTACATTATCGATGCTGTTAAAGGTCTCTTATGAAACTGAAAATAGCCACATCAATCTTTCACTGGAAGATTTCAGTGGCTTAACAACACTTCTGAGCATATAACCCATTCGTAACACAACACAATCTACATCAGCTTTGCGTGACTAAAATAGTTTTAAAACATAACATTACCTGTCTAACAGAAATGCTTCAGCCATAGTGTCGTCCTTCCTCTAGCGTGTAAAATTAACTCCAATATTGATTCAGGAATTTAAAAAGTTTTGATTCAGCGTTTGTTTTTACCGCTCTCATCTCTCTCATGTGCATGTGCAAATGGCGGATATGCGTGAACAGAGATGTGTAGAAGCTAGAGCTGTGCAATTAATTGAAAATTCGGTTTCGATTTCGGCTTCTAACGACTATAATAATGCAGTAATCAAGATAAACGATTATTGCATCCTATACCGTCCCCCTTTCCAGTTGTACACATTTGTTGCTCTGCAAAGCTCAGTTTCACATGAAAATTACTAAAAGCATTTATTGTAATGTAACGTTTGCAGCACGAGATCCGCATCATTCATTGATGTACATTCGAATTGTTTACTCTATAGCATGTTTATAGCATGAATTAGCATGTTACAAGCATGATTCTAGCATGAATCAGCACGTTGTTAGCATGATTTTAGCATGAATTAGCATGTTTCTAGCGTGTCACTAGCCTGATTCTAACAAAAAAATGTAGATGGATGGATGGATGGATGGATGGACGGACGGACGGATGGACGGACGGATGGGTAGGTGGATGGATGGATGGATGGATGGATGGATAGATTATTCTAGCCGAAATAAAACAAATAAGCCTTTCTCCAGAAGAAAAAATATTATAGGAAATACTGTGAAAAATTGCTCTGTTAAACATAATTTGGGAAATGTTTATTAAAAAATAAATAAATTCACGAATATTTTTGACTTCAACTGATAATCGTTTTGAATAATCGTGATTACAATTATGACCAAAATAATTGTGAATATAATTTTTCCTATAATCGAGCAGCCCTAATAGTAGCCTAAATCTACATTTGTTGACAGACAGTTTGGGCTACTTGTCAGAATTATGGTAAATGTCGGCCCGACAATATTTAATTGGATGAACATTTTTTAGTCTTATGCCTTACCCAGACTATAAACACACAAATAAATACATTTAGATCATTTACTTTAATCAATACTATTAGAATGTGAAGAGACATTCAACCAGCACAACAAAAATGTTTCTGAAGACAATCACCTACTGCACCTTTAACTGTTTATTTTATTAAAATATTAAATATTCATATAAATATTCAGTATGTATCTGTAAGTGTGTGTACATATACATGGACAACTTTTTAAAATAATTTGTCATACAGCTCTTGGTGCCACAAACACGCTTCGGTCACACTTTATTTAGATGGTCTGTTTGTTGAATTTAAGTTACATTGCATCTACATGCCAACTAATTCTCATTAGATTATAAGTAGACTGTTAGGTTGGGGTTAGGGTTAGTGTATGTTGACATGTACTTGCAAAGTTTCTTATAGTCAGTTAAATGTCTGTTGAAGGAGCAGTATCAACAGATATTAAGCAGACAGTCTAATAATACTCAATGGACCATCAAAATAAAGTGTTACTGACGCTTCAAGATCAAGCTCAAATATTGCAATCTCAAAACTGAGATTAAAGGCATAGTTCACCCCAAAATGTATATTCTGTCATCATTTACTCACCCTTTCCTTGAACAAAACCTGTTTCTTTCTTCTGTTGAACACAAAAGAAGATATTTTGAAGAATGCTGGTAGCTGGCACCCACTGACTTCTATTTTTCCTACTATGAAAGTCAGTGGAAATCAGCATCCAACATTCTTCAAAAAATCTTCCTTTGTGTTCAACAGAAGATAGAAACTCATAAAGGTTTAAAACCACACGAAGAAGAGTAAATAATAATGTCATTTTCATTTTTGCATGAACTGTCCCTTTAACTGTCACACCAAACAAACACCATAGAACAGCATGTTTGTTTACGAGCATATGTCGTAATTGTCAATTGCGTCATCATTCAGGTTTGCGTCTTCGTTTTGTTGAAAAACGGCTGTGACTGTTTGTCAGCCTCAAAGGCCCTGACCTCCTGACTCCTCCACAGACGGCATTGCCCTCGGTCAGCTGAATGAATTACGCATACAGCTTCAGGTCATCTCCCTCAGTTCCTCTTCGCACACAATTACCAAATGTTACGTCTGCAGTAGAAATTAGAGAATGAGGCCGACAGATCTAATTTTGGCTTGGCAGGCGCTTTGTGCTGAGAGTTTGTCTGTGTTGGAGCGTATACTTTCTTCCTCTCTTCCTTCGAGCCGGTGATATTTATGGCCGCTAATCCTGTTCGACAGTGGAAATAGCAGAGCAGGCTAACTATCCATTAAGCTCAGCTGGACAGACAACAAAGTGGGAAACACCTGCCTCTGTCAGTAGACACAGCAGTCCAAGCGGCTCCGAGTCATCAATGCGCGTCTCTATTGTTCGGGACGGATGATGAGCTCTTGGTCTCAAATGCCGGAAACTCGTCATGGCCCACATGTGAACCCATTCAAGACTGAGCCTGAAGCGCTTACTCTATCTGATCTTTAGTGGTGAAAGAGCAGATGCGCTTTTAACCTGTGCAAATGAGCTTCACCGTTTGCATCCTGACTCAAACAGGTTTAACCTGAACCTGATTCCAATATTTAGATTGGCTGCTGAAAATACGACCACAAAAATATGTAGACTATGAATGATTCCTGCAAAAATTACAATAGTGGATAGTCTAGTCATGGGGCGGGATGGTGGCTCAGTGGTTAGCACTGTTACCTAACAGCAAGAAGGTCGCTGGTTTGAGTCTCGGCTGCGCCAGTTAGCATTTCTGTGTGGAGTTTGCATATTCTCCCTGTGTTCGTGTGGGTTTCCTGCAGGTGCTTCGGTTTCCCCCCACAGTCCAAAAACATGTGCTATAGGTGAATTAAATAAACTAAATTGGCCGTAGTGAGTGTGTGTGTGAATGAGTGTGTATAGGTGTTTCAAAGTACTGGGTTGCAGCTGGAAGGGCATCCGATCCGCTGTGTAAAACATATGCCAGAATAGTTGGTGGTTCATTCCGCTGTGGCGACCCCTGATGAATAAAGGGACTAAGCCAAAGGAAAATGAATGAATGAATAGTGTAGTCGTTTGCGTTTTTGTTTTGATATGATGGATTGGGATTGTACTGGATGATATTTCACCTCATCAGCAGTCAGTGAGGAAACTCGGAGGCCTCAGACTTTGGCCCCAAAAACCTGCTCTATTCATTTCCATGGCCCACAGACAGGACGACCTCAGTAGGAAGTGCCATTGTAACCTGACGACTGTTAAAGATGTGCTGAAACTGACAGGAAATTTAGTCTACCTGTGAAAGCCCAAAGGGGTCATGTGTTTAATTAACATTCACTAGTTCATTTCGGTTCATTTATTCATTCTTTTTCAACCACTTTTCCGGGGCCAGTTTTTTCTGCCACTTTTTCAAACGATCAACTAGAAGTCAAGGTATTATTTGTTGCTCTTACAACTGGGATCAACGACAAGACTTTTGTCAGCTAGTGTAGAAGATTAGACATTTAATATATAATAGGAAAAACTCCAAAAGGTATATACAAAAACTATAATATAGGGCGATAATAAACATTATACCAAAATAGTGTGCAAAAAATAGAGATGTACTTGCTGGAAAACTTTATTGACCGTCGAGAGTCATCAATTTACCAGAGTTGCACCATGACAACACAGTAGTGCTATTGCAAGCAGCAGGAACAAGTATATTACATTGAAATGTCCTGTCTGTGTGTTATTTGAGCAGATTTTTAATTTCCTGGTGAACGTGCAGTTAATGCATATATAAGTGTACATAAGTGGAATATCCACAGAGCAGAATATTGAGCTTTTTGGCCAAAAATTATCAGTTTCCATAAAAAAAAAAATCAAACAAGATAATAGTAATAAATAATGACATAGCTAAATAATTTCATTTAAATGTTATGAAAAGAAATAAAATTCTGACCAGCTCCCATGTGAAATTCTCTGTGTTCCCATAAAATCTGACAAAAAAAATAAACAAACAAAAATCAGCCTCCACAGTCTTTTCTACATCAAGGAAACTTCGGGGACAACCTCTGAAATAATGTGCCCATTATAACCCGATGACTGTAATGTCTGTAAAAGCCTGTCTGGAACTCTGGCCCATCAAAGTCTACCTGTGAACGATCCAGAGGTTGTGTGTATGTGTGTTCGTGAACCACTGAATGTCACCGCCGGAGCTATTCCTGGAATGCGAGCCTCAAGTCTGCGGATTTGAGTGCAGAGAGCTCTATTTAAGGAAATGTCTGGGCCCCTGTGTGCTACTTGAACCCCCTCTACATTCAGCGATCATTATTTTCCAATTCGGAAGAAATCTTAATTTCCGTACCTGCAAGACAGAGCGCGTAGATTCCTTTGCAGAGGTTATATAATATAACACACAAAAAACATCTGTGAAAAAAGTCCCATTTAGGGAAACTGGAAAAAATATATATCATCAAAGTCCCGACTGTTTGGACTGAGAGGGAGCTGAAGGAACCGGTGGGAGGAGGAGAATCTCAGCATGACCTCTTAAATGCACAATCAGCACTTTTGAACAAAGTCCTGCATTGTGGCACTGTGATGCAGCTGCTTGCACTATGCATTTACCAGCTGCAGAATATCACATGCTGAACAGTAGCTGCAAAGAGACATGACACTGGAGAGAGACAAGTAAAGCAAAAAGATCTGCAGGGTACGTGTGTCTTCTGATGCATTGTTCTCAGTCTCAGTCAAGCGTGCACTGACAGATCACCCCGAATGTGGCGTCAGCTACACAACCGGTTGGACGGTGTGAGAAATTGCTCAGGAATGACCATGAAGAGCGTCAGACAGGAGGTGGAGGAAAAAAGACATCTACCATACCATTATCTACAATAATTATATATGCGCACTGAGCACTTACTTGTACCAAATTGGACTTGTTTTGTCTTCAAATCTGCCTTAATTGTCTGTGGTATTGATACAACGAGCTATTGCAAACATTACCCGAGATTTTGGTCAGATTTGTTGACTATACATCCATGAAGCAAGTCTACCATTCGCCACATCCCTAATGCCTCGTTTCTGCTGAATGGTACAGTACAATACGGTACGGTGTGGGGCACCTTTATTAGGCTTGTGTCTCCACTGCCAAATGGTACCAATGGTATCCTTTTGGTAGGCGTGGTGTACAACAGAAAGCTAAAGTCGACGTCATTCTCATCTGAAGTTCTATATATCTGATATCGTATGAGAAGCACTACTTACCAAACAATTGCTTTATATACATAAATACTTATATATGAATGTTAATTAAAACTAACCTTTCCATAAACAGTATTTGATTATAGCTGCAGATCAATGATAATGCAAAATAGTAACGTCTGTGCTTATATAAAATAAAAAATAAATATAACATATACGTATATGAACAAATATAGAGCCTCTTAGTCTCTGAAAACAAAACCAACCTAAAAACATGTGCAACCATACATTTAGGCCTTATTTGGGTTCATAAACAATACGAAACATATACAGTCAGTAAAAACCACTCATCTTTATTCTTTACCAGTACATGCAACGTTAACATCTTGTTAGAAAGTGATTCCGTCATTCCGAGTATAAATAATAGTCCAAAAGGCAATGATAATAATTAAACATGGCAGTTTGTTCATGTTTTAGGTTGCTGAAAGAATCATTTGCTCTCTTGTTTTTCGGGCTTCTTCTTTGTTTTTCGTGCTTCACTCTCGCGTTTGTCTGTTTCTGAAAGGATCGGTTGTAGGAAGCGCTTCAATAATCACATGCACGTTTTTATCATCAGCTTAAGTTTGTTATTTGAAATATAGATGCGCAGCAAGTGCATGCAAATCTCTTTGGAAATTGAAACCACTCACACCTCGTAAACAACAACAGGACAGGATTCTGTTCTTCTTCTTGTCTTTGTGGCTGTTTTTCAAGACGATGACCAGCTTTGTTTGAACTTGGGTCGACTATAATTCTCGTTATTATATTATTACGGTGTATTGTTTCGGCAGCGTATTTAAAAATGTCTTCCTTTGCTTTTTTCCTTTGTTTTCATTCTCCTGGCTTGTGCACGCAGTGATGTTTCTCTCTGTAAAACTCTCTGCTTTTGTTTTCGCTGTCTAAAGTGGTCGTTAATTGTATGCGTTTTTGCATTACATTTTTATTTTAAGCCTGATTTACTTTCGCTTCCAGGCTTTGCAGCTGACAGCATGTGCACAGCCGCAAGAGTGAGAGAAACATTAAATGATTGACCCTTCGCTAAGCCATACCCAAAAACCGCCACACACCAATCGTGGCTTATAGCAACCGTAGTTACGCGAAGGTCTGTCAAGCTTTCGAGCGAGGAAAACAAGCCAAAGCGTTGCTCATATGGATTGTGCAAATCTGATACCCGGTATCCTGAAAGTTTGGACAGGGTGGTGGAATTTTTTCCCTTTTCAGAACCTACAACCCAAGAGGAGAAATGCCAGCGTGGATCAAGCTCTGTGAGGGGCGCTAAAGGAGCGGAGTTAAGATGGTTTTGTTTTCGATATTCCTGACACATTCAGTAATAGGCGGTAATAACTCACACACCTCTTACCCTAAAAAGATAATGGCTAATTAACTCATTAGCCTCATCATCTACATTTTTTATTCTTGTAATTCTTATACTTTTTAGAGACATTATCTGTTTTTATTCCTTTATGTCATTTATTTCTGCTGTATATTTTATTAATTTGATGATGTCGATATGTTACATATTTTATACATATCTAACATTATACATCTACATCAGCAGTAGTTTTTACCTGCCGGTGGGTGCACGTGGCTCCTGAATAGAATAAAAGTAAAACAAATCGTGTATTTCTTCTTTATTTCAACAGTTTTTTAAACTATAACCCACTAAAAAGAAACAGTGTATAAGTGTCATAATAAATAAAAACATTGTTAAAAATCCCTTTTTTTGTTGCACGTAAGTAACCATGTGCCGTGGGTAAAAGCTGTGTTTCAATCCGGCTACCACCGCAAGTATATTTTAAACCTGTGGGAAGCACTGCGTCCTGTAGCAATTTCACCAAAAATATGATGTCAATTAGGGTTGGGCGATGTCGACCAATTTGTCATTGTACAATGTCTAATGTAAAACATTGCGATGGACGATGGCATCGTCGTTGTAGGCGGCAGTGAACTAATGATTTATGAATAATTAATTAATTCATTACAAATTATTTATTTGAAGCCTACCGTTTCAACTACCTGACCCGCATGGTCTTTGTTTTACCCATAACCAAATCCTAAATAAATAAAGATAAGTAACACTCAAATGACCACCTGTTTTCCGCGGGACTCTGGCATGTACAGGCAGAGTGATCTGTGTCGTTATAATGGTGGCGACAAACTTGGTTCGTAAAAAAGGTGCACAACCAAGAGGAACCAACCAACAGTATCTGAGGTTTTCACAAAAATTACGCTGTGATACGTTACCTGATAGATTCAAAAGACCCAAGATTTGTTAGATAGAGAGAAGATTAATTAAATATCATGTTTAACAGCTATAGTGAGACACGATCCAGCGGTACATCCTTGATAAACTGTCAGACGTGCACTGCTCTCTGGGGTTTTGTGCTCAAAAGTCAGATGCGCACATAGTGCACTGTAGCACATGACAGAGTGTGTGTGTGATCACGTAATGTGCGTTTTCAGTGGTTTAGTGATGAAACGCAAGTGTGGATGTGGATTGTTTTCGTTCTAAAATTTCGTTCTAATGTGATGCTGTGATGGGGGCGGGGCGGAGGATCACGATGCCGGCTTAGCACCGTAATGTCTATCGTCCATTGGCGATGGCATCATCTATTGACCCAACCCTAATGTCAATATGATATATGTTGATCAAATATGATAGATGTTGGTCAAATATCCCAATGATAATCCTTTGCAAAAAATAAACATCAGATTTATTCTTCTCAATCTTCTACACATGGGTATGGTATCATCAGGGTTCATATGTCATGTAAAAAGTGGAAAAATCATGAAATTTGGACATGCCATTTTCCAGGCATTTTTGGAAAAACAGAAAAACCCACAAAGTTTTGGAAAAGTAATGTAAAACAGATATCTATGTACTTGAAAGTAGGTTATTGACTTCTTTTCTGTCCTTTGCCACATAATCTCACATTATTAGTGCGGTGTAAGCATTATCTAAATAAATTTTACATACATATAAATATAAATTGAAACTAAATAGATTGTTGCATGTTTTACGATATGCTGTAATAAATTTTAAAATGCTTTGTTTTTATTTTACTACACATATGTAGACATTGCATGGAACATTAGGTCATGAAAATTTACTTGAAAGTCTTGGAAAAATCATGGAATTTTAGTAGTAAAAATGTGTATGAACCCAGTTTCATCTTTATGTGATTGAAAGCTAAGCGGGCCAACAAGTTCATTAAAAGCTGCTCTAGAGAAAATCTTATTCAGCAAACCCCAAGACAGCAACCGACAAGAGTATCATGAATGAACAGTGTGTTTAATTAACATAAAGGAATATTACAACCACTTACTTTTCTTTTCAAAGCAAAATGTACCACCAATTCTAATTGCTATCTCAGCTAATAAATCCACTTTCAGTTGAACGTAACAGTATAGAAAAACCGCAAATTAAACAGTCTCCTGGAACAGCAGCAGAGATGCCGTAAGGAAAGCAATGTTACTCAGAAAGGGTGATATATCTTACAGCTTTCAAGTACCTGCATGTCATCCATTCCTTTTCGCTGAGCTGAGCATATTTTGCCATTCATTAGGATGAGAAACAGGTGATGTGTAAGTTATTACCCAGACTGACTCAAGTGCTGATGTCATCCGAGCTCAGCATTTTTCTGAGACATCTTAAAGTCAGCATCGGCACCAAGAAGAACTTAAAAAAGAAAGACATGGGAGTGCAAAGCATGTCTGAGAGGGCAAAGCTATGGCTGATTATACTAAACAGAACTTATAGTAGTAGTAAACAGTACTTGTAGTAAGTAGTAAACTTTATTTAACTGATCGTTAACGCAAATTTCTAATCAGCCAATCATATGGCAGCAACTCAATGCATTTCGGCATGTAGACATGGTCAAGATGATCTGCTGCAGTTCAAACCGAGCATCAGAATGGGGAAGAAAGGTGGTTTAAGTGACTTTCAACGTGGCATGGTTGTTGGTGCCAGATGGGCTGGTCTGAGTATTTCAGAAACTGCTGATCTACTGGGATTTTCACACACAACCATCTTCAGGGTTTACAGAGAATGGTCCGAAAAAGAGAAAATATTCAGTGAGCGGCAGTTTTGTGGACGTAAATAAATGTACTCAAATTGCCTCCACAGTCACCAGAGCTCAACCTAATAGAGCACCTTTGAGATGTGGTGGATGTATAGATTCGCATCATGGATGTGCCCCAACAAATCTGCAGCAACTGCATGATGCTGTCATGTCAATACGGACCAACATCTCTAAGGAATACTTCCAGTACCTTGTTGAACCTATGTCACGAAGGATTAAGGCATTAAGGCAAAAGGGGGTTCAACCGAGTTCTAGTAAGATGTACCTAATAAAGTGGCCGCTGAGTGTATATCGGTTCAACCTACACTTAGGGACTCTATATCTCCTACCAGAGGGAAGCAGTTCATAATGTGGATATAAAAAAATGAGTTGGATCATTCAGAATCCTTTCCACATGATTAAGGACACAATTCTCATATAAAACTCGAGGATTAAAATATTCATCATGCAAAACAATTTTCCATCCTGTCTTTAAGAGATGCATCAACTTAGATTTACACTGTACAGATAGGTTGCCAAACCACATTGTGATACCATACCTGACAATGCTTTCTAGAACAGCTTTTAAACAACTTAACATCTCAAACATCTTAAATCATAAAAGACATAACCTCTGTTAAAAATACAATCTCTGGTGTAAACGAAAACAAACCCATTCTATGTGTGTTTTCCATGTGAAAGAATTGTCAATGGAAATGCCCAAGTACTTATAGGTCTCTGACTGAGTAATAGGAAGGTCAAGTACAACCACTTCACAATGGTCATTTATATACCTATAAGTCTTGACACTGACTAATGCACAAGGGCTTCAGTATTCAATAAAATGTAAAAATGCATTGGAAACATATATTTTAGCAATTTAATTGGCAAAGTGAGATCATTTAGACCAAGGGTTCCCAAACATTTCAGCACATGACCCCCAAAATAACAATGCCAGTGACTTGCGACCCTCAGGGGTCATAAAAAAAAATTTATTGTATTGTATTAATTGTAATTAATTTGTTTATTAATTTGTAATTGAAAGGCTGATGGCTTTGTATTTGCATGTTGTTTATTATTATCAGTATGTTTATTATAACAATTAACTATTAACTACTATTATGTTCTTCAGTAGGTTATGGATAAAATATGGTCATTCTAATAGTTTAATAAAAGGAATTAGATTTTTGTATAATCACCAAGTGACCCCTTCTTATTGTCCGACAACCCTTTGGGGGTTCCGACCCCCGCTTTGGGAACCACTGATTTAGATCATAGGTTTCAAATTCGATTTCTGGAGGGTCGCAGCTCTGCACAGTTTTGCTCCAACCCTAATCAAACACAGCTGATCCAACTAATTAAGGTGTTCAAGACTATGAACTGTTAAGCAGATGCGATTTGGAGGTGGTTGGAGCTAAACTGCAGAGCTGCGAACCTCCAGGAATTGAGTTTGAGACTATTGATTTAGATCGACTGATGGATTATCAAGACTGGATCTATCAGTTGTCCACAATTTGGGTATCAGTGTCTTAACTGCTTAAAGAGAGTTCATTTAGTCATCGTTTACTCTCCCTTTACTTGTTATAAACATTTTTAAGTTTCTTTCTTCTGTTAAACACGAAAGAAGATATCCAGAAGGATGCTGAAAACCTGTAACCATTGACTTCCAAGGTATTTACTCCTAGGGAAGTCAATGGTTATAGGTTTTCAGTTTTCTTCTGGATATCTTCTTTCGTGTTTAACAAAAGAAAGAAACTCATAAAGGTTTGAATAAACTTGAGGGTGAGTAAATAGTGTGTAAATTTGAATTTTTGGGTGATCTATCCCTTTAATGGTCACCGTCCCACAGATCAGAACACTTTTAGCACATATTTTAAAAACGGGTTTTGTCTAAACCTGAACTTATCTTCATATTCATATGTCATATATAACATATGTCGTATATATAAGAGCAAGTCATAACTCAAAGAGTGGGTTGACAGTTAAAGAGGTATTATTCCTGTCATAAATAAATTAATAAATATTTTTCATTCTGCTGTAGCGACCCCTGATAAATCAGGGATTAAGTTGAAGAAAAAAATGAATGAATAAATGAATGAATGAAATCAATAAGTGCACTGAAAAAAATGGTTCATTACAAATTGTTGCAAACAATTAATATAAGCTGAGTTTAAACAGACAAATATAGTACATTTAATTGTTTGTTTAATTTCAGCTCATGCGGCGACAAGGTGGCTCAGTGGTTAGCACTGTTGCCTCACAGCTAGAAGGTCGCTGGTTTGAGTCCCGGCTGGGTCAGTTGGCATGCGCTATAGGTGAATTGAATAAACCAAATTGGCCGTAGTGTATGTGTGTGAATGAGTGTGTATGGATGTTTCCCAGTACTGGCTTGTAGCTAGAAGGGCATCCTCTGTGTAAAACATATGCTGGATAAGTTGGCGGATCATGCTGCTGTGGCGACCCCAGATTAATAAAGGGACTAAGCTGAAAAGAAAATGAATGAATGAATTTTAGCCCATATAAATTGTTTGCAACCACTTACCTTCAAAAAAATGTGGTAGATCCACTGAATTACTTGAGGCTTGATTTAAACAATCTACCATCTGTGTTTTGAAAATGGGTTTGGCCAAAATGACACGATGATGAGTAACTGATGACAGAATGTCATTTTTGCATGAACTCCCTTTAAAAACACTGTGTTTTGTTAGCAACAAGCCATAAAATAGCTAGAACCAAAAAGACCTGCTGAACAAGAAGAATGAGAGGGTCTTAAAGTCTGGAGATCAGGAGAGATAAAGCAAGTTACGTCAGCAGAAAACGTAAAATAAAAAATAGCATTTAACACGAAAAATCAAGAAGACCATACAAAATACTAGATATACAGTGCCTATAGAAAATCAGCATGCCCTGTGAAAATCTATTTCAAACAATTTGCTTTCAAACAACCTTCAGGATAAAGTTGTAGAAAGGCACAGGTTAGGAGGAAGCCGCAAAAACATTTCAAAGACTGGAAAAGTTATTTAATTTCAGGCTGTATTTCAAAAAAAGGTGTGTGATGATATTCTATAGGCGCTGTAGTTGAATCTGTTGTAGTAATAATTTCAGCGACACCTCATTTTTAAAAAAAATATCACCGACAAAAAAATACAAGCGCTAAATTTCCAAAGTAGGTGTACTTAATTATGCTGCACATGGATTAGGGCTGCACAATATATCATTTCAGCATCGATATCCCAATGTGTGCATCCGCAATATCCACACTGCAAGATATGCAATGTTGAGTTGACTTTGCAGTGTATTTTTTACATTTAAATATATAAAACCGTAAAGCATAGACCGTTTAGTTCACTTTTATCTTTGCTTTATTGCATTCATCTATGCTTAGTTTGTTTTTTACATTTTATGCACGATTCACTCCCCTACAATCATCCCAATTAATTAAAATGAATACACCACTTCTATTCTCATTAACTAGTTGCTTATTGCCACGCGTGTTATTGAGATATTGGTTGTTTATTAGTACTTATAATCTACATATTCTGCATGAGCTTTTTCTACATCCCTAACACAATACCTAAACTAACTTACACTGTAAAAAATGAATCTTTAGGCTTGTAATTTTCATTTTTTTTTTTTATTTATGTGGTCATTAAAAATAATGTGCATATTTTCTTTAAAAATTGATATTCTGGATTTATTATAAAATATTGAGAACATTTTGCTAATAAAATCAAGAGATAAATTTCACTTATTTTGTTAAGCAAATCAGTGCAATTATTAGACTTAATTTGAGAAAGCAATTAAGCTAATAAAATGAGGAAAAGATGGCTTCACATTTATTTTAAGAAAATTCACTCAATTATGCGTATCTGAAGAAGATCTTTGCATTTGAATCTCAACAACAGCAGTGATCAGATGACATTTTGAAGGAGCAGATCAATAGTGAGCATTTTAAAAGCATTAACAATTTATAATTTATTGTGTTAAATAAGTTTTTTCAGGAAAGACACGTGCTGTTCAAGCTTGTTCGGGAGCCTAGTTTTTGCCATAAGATGTATATAGGGATACACAGCTATTTTTAACCACCCATTTCTATTTGAAATTGAATTCAGAATTGATGTTCATTCTGAATTATATATTGAAATTGAACAAATTATTTGACAGCAATGATCAGGTGACATTTAAGCAGGGTAGACGAACAACGGTGATCTTGTGAAGTGGTAAGCCAAAGCTTTATGTTAGCTAACATTTATTAATAAGGAGCGAATTAGGAGTTTATTGAAGCAAAAGTGATATATAATGGTTTGCTAATAGCGAGAATTGATGCTTAAAATAAAGTGTGACTATCTACTCTTTCCAAATAGTGCTATTAAATCATTTGGTGAAATTGTATTGCAACATATGCCACACAAAATAAAATATTGCAATGGATACACATATAAGCACATTAACCACAAATAATTCCTAAAAATCACATACAGTGTGAAACATCAACATACAAATACCCAGGATTAACTTTCAACTCTGGGTTTAGAATGAACAGATACAGTAATAACAAGTTCAAGTATAAAAAGCCCTTTTCTGTGCTACAGCACATCCTAGATGACAGACAGACCCTCAGTTCACAAGGACTTTTCCAAATTTACTGTAAGTCCCACTAATGTCACCACTGGTCATTCATAGCACTCAAACGCTGTTATTTTAAAACGACCGACGACAACGGGAGGCCTTTCAGACCGACTCCACTCAGAAAAGGCTGACACCAAAAAAAAAAAAAAAAAAAAAAAACTAGGGCTTGATTCAGAGCAAAAAAATAAGTGAATATTTCTGGCAGGTTCTCCACGGTTGTCCCTGGGGTTGTGCATGAGTTCACGGAAAGCAGTGAAGGACAGAAATAAACTGTTTGCTCATGTGTGGGTGCGATGAAACGGTTCGACACCCAAACCTAGAAACAAGCACTCTTTCTTTTCCAAACAGCTCTGTGACGTTCTGTGAAAAGCTGAGGAGAGGAAAAACAAAAAACAGGCAGACAGGAGAAGAGTCTGGACGCTGGTCACTGCAGGATGAGAGTCTACAGGACAGTGGAGGAGGGAAGTGACGTACTAAAACCTCATAATTATACAGTAGAGCTGCAGAAATGTATCATTTCAGCATCGATATCAAATTGTCCTAATCTGCAATAGTCGCATCTCTGGATCTGAAGTAGGGCTGGGTGATATGGCAAAAATGCAAACTCAATATTTTTTCCATATTAAATATAATAACAATAAATAAGATGTTAATGCTTACAGGTTTAAAAAGTTATTTTTAGGGATGTCCAGATACGATCACGTGATCGAAAATCAGGCCCGATTACTCGTTTCAGACTCGACATATATATATATATACACACCAACTGACCTAGCCAAGGCTCGAACCAGTGACCTTCTTGCTGTGAGCCGACAGCACTACCTACTGCGCCACTACGTTGCCCAACCGCCAACTTATCCAGCATATGTTTTACGCAGCAGATGTCCTTGCAGCTGCAACCCATCACTGGGAAACATCCATACACAAATACACTAAAGACAATTTAGCCTACCCAATTCTCCTATTGCAAATGTCTTTGGTCTGCTTGGGAAACCGGAGCACCCGGAGGAAACCCACGCCAACACGAGGAGAACATGTAACAGGGTTTTATGTATCGCCAATATCAGAAGAGTGACTCCATAAGGTAATGTTTACACTTGATTATTACTTTAATGTGTAAAGTGGTGGATGCATGTCACAGCGCAAAGCATAACTTATGTTTTAAATGTATTAAATATTGGCCTATGTATGTATATATATGTGGTTAACTGACATACCGCTTGATTTCTTGCTTCATCACGACGGTAACAAAAAATCAGTTACTGTCACAGCCCTAGTTGTTGCATATTGCTGCTGTGTGATTGGCTCTTAAATCAATATTGAGTAAAAATGTCCAGAGCTTGTCATCGTTATCGAAATAAGTTTTATCGCAATTCGATATATCGTTTATTGGCCCAGCCCTAATCTGAAGTGTCAAGTTGGGATGCAGCATCTGAAGTTCAGAACACATGATTTGTGGAGTCACTGCCAAGTTTACATTTACATTTAACAGATGCATTTGTCCAAAACACCTTACAACTGAGGAGGCAATACACACAAGAAGTGCTAATTTTAACTGTTTGTGTTCCGAGAATATTAGAAATATTACAAAATATTCATTAATAAAAGTACTGTACATCTTATTTAATCAGGCAATACTAAGCAGCTATTATTTATTAATATTATCTGCACTACAGCAAAGGCAAGGTCATGGGTTGGATATACAGTTTAGTAATATAGTATAGTTTGTGCCTTAATAAGTTGCTTTGCATAAAGTGTCTAGTAAAAAAGATTACAACTAATTATGAGTACTTGCTGAAGTCTTTATCAATATCAGAGCCATAAACAACACTGATAAATTAATCAATTAATAATTAACAAATCACAAAAAAACTAAATCAAAACAGACCAACATAAACCAATTGATGATTTTGAATTAACAGCCATTATAAATTGCAAAGCATCAGTATGTCAATAGCAGAAATACTCATTACCTGTCACAGCAGGAAGCATCATTGCAGCTGGTTTCGAGATATTTATAAATTGATATATATGGCAGTTTGACATTTGTGAAGGCACATTGCATTTCATGCATCTCATAAGCCTTCATCATCTCTCTCACACACACACACACACACACACACACGCACACGCACACGCACACGCACACGCACACACACAGGTATGAAGTCGGTCATTCATGACAACACTACTTCTCCTGTCCAGCCTGCGTCTGGGTCGAGAGGTGGAGATGCGGAAAAAATGGCCAAGGGTTAAAACCAGCCCAGATTAGGGAAATGTATTCTAATGTACCCTCTCACATTTACACAATAAGATTAATTAATATATACAGTTGAAGTCAAAATTATTTGCCCCCCTTTGAATTTTTTCTTCTTTTTAAAATATTTCCCAAATGATGTTTAACAGAGCAAGGAAATTTTCACAGTATGTCTGATAATATTTATTCTTCTGGAGAAAGTCTCATTTGTTTTATTTCGGCTGAAATAAAAGCAGTTTTAAATTTTTTTCATGCCATTTTAAGGTCAAATTTATTGGCCCCTTTAAGCTATTTTTTTTCCAACAGTCTACAGAACAAACCATCATTATACAACATCTTGCCTTATTACCCTTACCTGCTTAGTTAACCTAATTAACCAAGTTAAGCCTATAAATGTCCCTTTAAGCTGTGTAGTAGTAAAAAAATATCTAGTTAAATATTATTTACTGTCATCATGGCAAAGATAAAATAAATCAGATATTAGAAATGACTTATTAAAACTATTATGTTTAGAAATGTATTGAAAAAAATCTTCTCTCCGTTAAACAGAAATAGGGGGAAAAAATAAACAGGGGGCTAATAATTCAGAGAGGCTAATATTTATGACTTCAACTGAAGATATCACTTTTGTCTTGTGGCACGGTGCTCCATCGTGCTGGAAAATGCATTGTTCTTCACCAAATTGTTGTTGGATTGTTGGAAAAAGTTGCTGTTAAAGGGTGTTTTGGTACCATTTTTTTTTCATCGCTGTGTTTTTGGGTAAAATTGTGAGAGAGCCCACTCCATTGGATGAAAAGCAACCCCACATATGAATGGTCTCAGGATGCTATACTGTTGGCATGACACAGGACTGATGGTAACGCTCACCTTTTCTTTTTCGGACA
Organism: Danio aesculapii; assembly: GCF_903798145.1. Taxonomy (NCBI): domain Eukaryota; kingdom Metazoa; phylum Chordata; class Actinopteri; order Cypriniformes; family Danionidae; genus Danio; species Danio aesculapii. The sequence goes on from NC_079451.1 coordinate 37,908,803, forward strand.
AGCCTTTTTCCAGATGCCCCAAACAATCGGAAAGGGACTTCATCAGAGAATATGACTTTGCCCCAGTCCCAAGCAGTCCATTCGCCTTACTTTTTGCAGAAGATCAATCTGTCACTGATGATTTTTTTTGGAGAGAAGTGGCTACTTTGCTGTCCTTTTTGACACCAGGCCAGCATCTTCCAAAAGTCTTCGCCTCACTGTGCGTGCAGATGCGCTCACACCTGCCTGCTGCCTTTCCTGAGCAAGCTCTGCAATGCTGGCACTCCGATCCCGCAGCTGAATCCTCTTTAGGAGACGATCCTGTCGCTTGCTAGACTTTCTTGGACACACTGAAGCCTTCTTAACAAGGATTGAACCTCTTTCTTTGAAGTTGTTGATAAACCTATAAATTGTTGATTTAGGTGCGATCTTAGTAGCCACAATATCCTTGCCCGTGAAGCCATTTTTATGCAACGCAATGATGGCCGCACGCGTTTCTTTGCAGGTCACCATGGTTAACAATGGAAGAACGATGACTTCAAGCATCACCCTACTTTCAACATGTCAAGTGTGCCATTCTAACCCAATCAGCCTGACATAATGATCTCTAGCCTTGTCATTGTGACCTTAGTAACAAGACGATAACTGAAATGATCTCAGCAGATCCTTTAATGACAGAAATGATATGCAGTGGAAAGTTTTTTTTATCAGGATTAAGTTAATTTTCATGGCAAAGAAGGACAATGCAATTCATCTGATCACTCTTCATAACATTCTGGAGTATACGCAAATTTCTATTATAAAAACTTAAGCAGCAACTTTTCCAATTTCCAATATTTATGTATTTCTCAAAACTTTTGGCCAAGACTGTATTGTGCAGCTTTCTGTGTTTTGGGTTCACAGATATTTTATCACATAGATGCCAACCACTGCACTGATGATGGTTAAGACTAAAATCATGAGATGAAGGAATGTAAGCACTAGCATTTAACACTAAAACTACAATCTAGCCATTTGGAATGTTTTTAAAGTAATGTAATGCAAGTAATGTAATGTAAAGTAAGGAAGTAATGGCTTTGCTGAAATAAAAACAATAAAAATTTAGTACCCTGACGTTTATTATAGATGTGTATATTTAGTTGTTATTACAAAACACAGAAGCTTTACCTCGATGATCATAAAGGTTGACCGTAAGCATAATTATTGGTGTATTATTCCAGCCTAGGCTACTTTTTTCATAGGTCTATAAAGGTTATTTACTGTGCATTAATCACTAGTCAGTGGTCAAGTTTTTAGTTATTATATCTGTAGTACATCTATCAAGATATTGTAAGATTTGTTTTTATTATACAAAGAAATATTGATCTGCTTCAAATATGTATATGTACCAGGTCTGTATATGATCCTTTCTTCAACTGGTGAAATTTTGTTCTTCGCCACTGTCGCCACTGTCGCCACTGTCTTGCTTGGTTTAGGATTGTGGAGCTGCGCATCTATGGATTTGCTCTTCAGTGTTTGGACTTTCAGCAGTGAAATTTAAACCACACTGAACTAAACTAAACTGAACATTGTACAAGTGCTAGAGAAATAAAAATGAATTGAACTGAACTGAATGTAATTAGGTTCTGTGGTTGTCAGTGAGCTAATGCATTTTCACATCATTTACACAAAAAAAATTGAACGGAAACAATTATTTACAAATAATATACAAAGTTTAACTTAATACTTTTAGCCAATTTGATTGATGTAAGTTGAGATTATTTAATTCAACAACAAAAAAAAAATTTAAGGCAGAAAGAATTTTTTACGGTGTTAAAATTTCAGTTCTGTGACCTGTTCTTTATTATTACCTATCCTAACATAACATATATGAAACCATTTCCAAAATTCACAACAAGGTTTTATCTTATGATATACAGTTGAAGTCAGAATTATTAGCCCCCCCTGTTTATTTTTTCCCCAATTTCTGTTTAACAGAGAGAAGATTTCTTCAACACATTTCTAAACATAATAGTTTTAATAACTCATTTGTAATAACTGGTTTATTTTATCTTTGCCATGATGACAGTAAATAATATTTGACTAGATATTTTTTAAGACACTTTTATACAGCTTAAAGTGACATTTAAAGGCTTAACTAGGTTAATTAGGTTAACTAGGGTAATTAGGCAAGATATTGTATATTGATAGTTTGTTCTGTAGACTATTGAAAAAAATATATAGCTTAAAGGGGCTAATAATTTTGACCTTAAAATGGCTTTTAAAAAATTAAAAACTGCTTTTATTCTAGCCGAAATAAAATAAATAAGACTTTCTCCAGAAGAAAAAATACTATTAGACATAATGTGAAAATATCCTTGCTCTGTTAAACATTATTTGGGAAATATTTAAAAAAGAAAAAAATAATAATAATCAAAGGGGGGCTAATAATTCTGACTTCAACTGTATATCTTCTCCAGCCCACATTTGTAGGCAATTTTATTTGCTGTAAAAAAAAGATGCACCTAAAAAGATTGCAGCTTAAAAGATTGTAAAATAAAATGACAGACATTCAAAAGCTGTATTATAAAATCTTACCAGAACTTCATATTTCCAATGTAAATATGAATAGACATTCACTACAGTCTAGTGACTCTGAACTTTAACTACTACAAAAGTGTAAGGTATTAAAATAAATGTATCATCATTAATATCACCTGCAGATAAAAATGTAAAAAACCCACACATGTGTTTTGTTACAGTGTGCGATGCTGAGATGTGAGGCAAATAAGTTGTATCATTTGGGTCAGAGGAACAAGGCAGCTCCTTCACAGAGGGGAAATAAGTAGGTCATTGTGGATTCCTCTCATTGGCGCAGCTCTTTCCAAATAGTTGCATCTTTCCACTCGACTTCCAGCTGCGAGTTAACTCTGAGCCTGCATGCACCGTTCATATGAACAAGGATGTCTTACTGTGCTCATTTACTGCTTCGGGAAATAAAAGGGATCTGTTATAGTATTATTAATTACCTACAATTTTATATATTAAATATACAATGTAGAAATATAGTTTGAATAAAGTAAAGAAATAAAATAAATGTAGAAAATTAAAATTTTACACTCAAAAACTATTTATATGATAAATACTGTAAGAAATATAATATACAGTGCATCCAGAAAGTATTCATAGCGCTTCACTTTTCCCACTTTTTTATGTTACAGCCTTATTCCAAAATGGATTAAATTAATTTATTTCCTTAAATTTCTACACACAATACCCCATAATGACAATGTAAAAAAAGATTTTTTGAAACCGTTACAAATTTATTAAAAATTAAAAACCTGAAAAATCACATGTACATAAGTATGCACAGCCTTTACCGGAGTTCACCTGTGGTAAATTCAGTTGATTGGACATGATTTGAAAAGGCATACACCTGTCTATATAAGGTCCCAAGGTTGATAGTGCATGTCAAAGCACAAACCAAGCATGAAGACAAAGGAATTGTCTGTAGACCTCCGAGACAGGATTGTCTTGAGGCACAAGGCTGGGGAAGCAGAAATATTTCTATTGCTCTGAAAGTTCCAATGAGCACAGTGGCCTCCATCATCCGTAAGTGGAAGATGTTTGTAACCACCAGGAATCTTCCTAGAGCTGGCCGACCATCTAAGCTGAGTGATCAGGGGAGAACGGCCTTAGTCAGGGGAGTGATCAATTACCCAATGGTCACTCTGTCTGAGCTCCAGCGTTCTTCTGTGGAGAGAGGAGAACCTTACAGAAGGACAACCATCTGTGCAGCAATCCACCAATCAGGCCTGTATGGTAGAGTGGCCAGACGGAAGACCCTCCCTGCCTGGAAATTGCCAAAAGGCATCTGAAGGACTCTCAAACCATAAGAAACCAAATTTTCTGGTCTGATGAGACTAAAATTGAACTCTTTGGAGTGAATGCCAGGCGTAAAATTTGGAGAAAACTAGGCACCGCTCATCATCAGGCTAATACCATCCGTCATGCTGCGTCATGTTGTGGGGATTTTTTTCAGCAGCAGGAACTGGAAGACTAGTCAGGATAGAGGGAAAGATGAATGCAGCAATGTACAGAGACATCCTGAATGAAAACCTGCTTCAGAGTGCTCTTGACCTCAGACTGGGGCGACGATTCATCTTGCAGCAGGACAATGACCCAAAACACACTGCCAAAATATCAATAGAGTGGCTTCACAACAACTCGGTAAATGTCCTTGAGTAACCCAGCTAGAGCCCAGACCTAAATCCTATTGAACATCTCTGGAGAGATCTGAAAATGGCTGTACACCGTCGTTTCCCATCCAACCTGATAGAGCTTGAGAGGTACTGTAAAGAGGAATGGGAAAAAATTACCAAAAGACAGGTGTGCCAAGCTCGTGGCATCATATTCAAAAAGACGAGGCTGTAATTGCTTTCAAAGGTGCATCAACAAAGTTTTGAGCAAAGGCTTTAAATACTTCTGTACATGTTATTTTCCAGGTTTTCTATTTTTAATAAATTTGCAACAATTTCGAAAAAATCTTTTTTCACATTTTTCACACTTTTGTCATTATGGGATATTGTGTGTATAATTTTGAGGAAATAAGTTAATTTAATCCATTTTGGAATAAGGCTGTAACATAAAAAATGTGGAAAAAGTGAAGCGCTATATGAATACTTTCCAGATGCACTGTATATAATAAATATTGTATTAATGTTAACTTGATATAACAAAACATTTCACACATAACTGATACAAGAAATGAGAATAATATATATGATCAAAATTATAATATTACAAGTATAAATTTGTCATTGTATTATTAAATGGCTAAAATGAAGGCATTTTATACAGATGTAGTATTAATCACCTATAGTTTATAAGTATGAAAAATATATTACTAATATATACTAGCATTACTTATTATTAATAATAATAATATATTATCTATAATTAAATATAAAATATGCAATAAAATACATAAATTCCTCACTTCATAAAAAACTATTAACACCACAGTATCATTATAAGCCCTACACAGGCTTCAACACACTTTAGTCACCAGTCATACCCAAGTCAAAAAATTCATAAATGGTGTAAAATATCACTGTAAAATTGGTTCAAAATTGGCCTTGCTAGACAAGTCAAATCATAACCTTTACACAGAACAACGAACAACTCGTCTCATACGCCTGACGTGAGTTCAGTTTGCAATACTTAATGAAGGCTCAGGATAAACCAGACGTCTGCCCGAATGAAAGAAAATTCGCTGATCAACCAAAGAATCCCTGCCGTCTGGTGAGTAATAGGAAGCTGACATGAGTTCTGGCTGACATCGACACAACTGCGCAATACAGCCCGAGGTGAATCACACAGGTAAACACACACACACACACAGACAAACACACAGAGACAAACACAGAGAGAGAGAGAGAGAGAGAGAGAGAGAGAGAGAGAGAGAGAGAGAGAGAGAGAGAGAGAGAGAGAGAGAGAGAGAGAGAGAGAGAGAGAGAGAGAGAGAGAGAGAGAGAGAGAGAGAGAGAGAGAGAGAGAGAGACAAGACACACACACACACAGACACACTAGGCTTTTATGTTTTATAGAGAATTCACATAGATGTAACGATTTTTAAACTGTACAATCTATATATTCTCTCCCCTTACCCCAACCCTACAGCAAACCAACACAAAAACATCTGCTGTTACATGATAAAAATTCTTCAGTATGTATGATTTAATAACCACTTTCCTCATGGATCCCTAAAAAATGTCCCAACAAGTTCAAAAAATTTCATCTCTGGCAACATTTGGTCCTAAGGGTGGACGTTATGAACAAAATTTATTTTAACCCCTGTGTATTGTTCAAATTTACTACCCTTTCATTAGGTTCGGGGCTGTTTTTGCCCCATTGACTTCCACTATAATGACATTTTTTGATTGCAAAGCCATGACACCACATAAGCATACATTTTTGATTGTTGGTGTTTTTTTATGTTGGGAAAAGGCAAAATGTGTAATTTCTTCTGTTGATCTTGAGTTGGCAGCATTAACCCTTTAGTTTTTGGCTTTTATATGGAGTCATTATAGTGTCCCTGCATAAATACACTTACTATGTTTACTGTCTTCTGAGAGCTGAGGTGCTTATTTTGATTTTCTCAGGCATATCAAGGTATGTGTGCAAAGGTCTCTCTTACACTCTCGCACACACACATAAAATGTCTTTATAATGGAAGTCAATGGGGTAAAAACAGCCACTAACATAACTAAAGGGTAGTTAATTTTAACAGTCTTTTAGGGAGTTTTTGTAAACTTTCAGAGAAAAAATGCACAAAATTGGGTTTTTGCCATTTTTTTAACTCATTTTGGCTGAGACAATGGGCTCTATTTTGACGGTCCATGTGTAAAGTCCAAAGCGCAGGGCGCAAACGCATTAAAGGTGTGTCAGAATCCACTTTTGCTATTTTAAGGATGGAAAAATCTGCTTTGCGCCGTGGCGCATGGTCTTACAGGGTTGAGCTTATTCTCTTAATGAGTTATAGGTGTGTTTTGAGAAAAAACTATCAGAGTCTCATTTCCCATTCCCTTTAAGAGTCATTTGCGCCGCGGCATAGCGCATTTGCTATTTACATGGCGGATTTTGTAAGTGGAAAAACTGAACATTTCACTAGAGCAAAAAAAAGTTAAACAGAGCATCTACAGCGCATCTACTTTCGCTTTCACTCTCGTGGATAAAGAAACGTGTTGTACGCACAGACATCCATTAGCCTATGAATAATTCATTTTGTTTAAGCACAAGGATTTGTTTCAAAACTATTTCTAAATTCAGTTCTAATTTCCAGCAAACGAATAAATAAACAATATTAACAAAGTGTGGTCAAAAAACAGAGTTATATCTAAATACACTTGCTATTCCCATATGGTCTAAAACCTAACAGGTGGGCAAATCTAAATCTATCTATAAATGTGCATATAATAAATAATACAGCTAATATTGATAACATTATACAAAAGCAAATTGTTATGAATAAACTGAAAAAGCCCCCCGAGATGAAGAAGGCATTAAAGTATGGTTTTTATATTTATGTAGGCTAGAAAATAATATTTGTTGTAATATTTTAATCCTTTAATTCTTTTTCATTTGTAAAGATATTTGCGTATTGCTGTACATCCTGTGTGTATTAAGCAATGTGCAAGCGAGGCGCACAACTGTGCTGGATTTTAGACCAGCTTTGATCTGGTCTATTGAACTGTCTATTTAAGTTCCTCAAATTAGCAACGCGCCAGGAATGCGCCAGCAGTGCGCCTCAATATGCCTCCTTTGTTAGATCAGAATGCTTATGGGCGCACATTTGCATTTGCTATTTAAACAGCGTGGCGCAAAACGTCAAAACAACTCTTGCGCCGAGCTGAAACTAGCAAACAACAATTGCGCCGGGTGTATGATAGGGCCCAATACCTTTTGTGTAAAAATGTTAGCTTCTCACAATAAATGTAAATCTGACTTCAGAAATCAACTTTTATGACCCCAATTGATGGGATAGAATTACAGTAACTTTCTTCTTTAATTGTTGTTAGTCAAACAGCAGCTCCTGAATAAACTTCTCACAGAAAAGCCAGGCACTAAGACCCAGCGGGAGGCTGCTTGGGAGCGATATTGCAAAAATATTAATGATTAATAGATCAAACACTGAATTAAGCTCTGTATGACAATAAAACAACCCTTTTTATAACATTATGGAATCACTGTATGACATACCATCCTGTTATTTGTGTATTTCTCATTTTCCTAGTAAAAATTTACATCTCTCCATGTGAATAGTGGTGTTACTGGGTGAGCATTAGGACCTGGGGGAGCTGTTAGTCAGCAGAGCCTGTAATGCTACACAAGGGACTGTTTAACTTAGTGAAGGATATTGTACACAGAATTATTCTGTACTTGCATTTGCAGTTTTAAGTCCGTAAACCAAAAGAGTTCATCTAAATCACAGGTAAATATTCACTACAGATTGATGACCTGATTTTACTATGAATGCTCCAGTCAACGCTCTCCTCAGTCTCATGGCTAACACACACTGTTCACAAGTTAGCCACGCCCACTTATTTACATGTAGATGTATATGGAATAAAAAAAATCTATTACAGTTGACAATTTATTCCGTGATAGTGATCTGTACCATCATACAGCCTAGCCCCATTTGGTTCCTACAAGTATTTTGGACCAAACGTCCCCACAATGTCATGAACACCAGGAAGACACACACACACACACACTTCAGCGCATTCATTCAAAAGGTCACCACCACATACAAGCATGCAAATCCACCATCTGCAATAACAAACGGCGCCTCATCATCACATAAGAACGTATGAGTCCAGCAGCAGAAAGACAGCATCCAGAAGAGTTTCAGCTGGTTTTAATGTCAGCGGACACACCAGGGCAAGGAGGAGCACTTTAAAAGAAACCTCTTCTATGATGTCTTCATCTTGATGTTTTAGAATAACAATGACAGAGCTGCACTAAAATCCCTCATATTAAATACAAAACGCACCACCGCAAAGGCAGAAGAAGGCTCTTTATGAGTCCCAGCCCACTATAAACTCTGATGGGAATCCCATGTTTGAGGCTTTCACCATGTACAGTACAGTATGTGTAATACCATGTATAAAAGGTCTTGCTAGCTGTAGATTTAACCTTTTTTTTGTTTAGATATGATGAATTATACCTTTGGTTTAGCATTTCAGAGTATTTGCTTTTCAGCTTATAAATAAGTAAATAAGTCGATTTTAGATCGGGATCATAAGCATGATGTTTCATTGTAGTGTCTACAATAAATTAAGTTTACCAAATTAATTAAGAATGCACAGACAGCATGTTAAATGGAGGTTAAGTATCAAAAAGTAAAAATATGGGAGAAATAATGCTCCACTGTCCTTTAGTGTAACATACATTTACATAAAAAACAGGCTTATTCTAGATAAGAATATTTTAGAGTAGAGCTTGAATATTCATATTGAATTTTACTATATTTAAAAATATTATAATCTGACAAATAGGTAAAAATCTATTCGTTTAAAGCGGGAACATTTTCAGTGGGTCGCAGAGTGTGTGGTCAAAAAAACAACAAATGTTTCATTTTTTACTTATTTTGCTTGTAACGGACTTTTATTTTGAAATGCGTGCACAACAACCGTAACGTTTGACATGTGAAATTTCATTTAATTATAGCAGCAAATAAGTCGAAATGCAAGTACGACCCCGAATATGTAAAGTATGAATTTACATATATTGACTGACAAAAAAGGCTTAAAACCTCAGTGTGTCATGTGTAGTATGGTGCTCCCACAAGAGAGCATGAAACCTTCTAAATTAAAATGACATTTAGAAACCAAACATCCCAGTTGCAAGGACAAACCTGTGGACTATTTTCAAAGACCACTTCAAGAGTTAAGGGCATCACAAGTGCATACATTTTGTTAAATGACAGCAATAAAATATTCTTTATTTGTAAGTCTTGGTGATTTTCTTATGATTTATCTGTCACTACTTGTGTATGTTTACAAACAAATACAAAGTAATTATAATTCCTAAAATTATACTTCCTAAAAATTGGGGTCGCGGCTTGATGACCATGTAAAAATGTGGGTCCCATGGCCAAACCAGTTGAGAACCACTGGTTTAACGGACAGTGACAGAGTTGTAAAAATTTTAAATGACATTTAATAAATATTTTGGTCGCTACACTGTGATTCCTAAATACAATATTTTAATGTGTCATCAAATTGATCTTGTTCTAAATTTGCCTGATGAGATTTTCTGGAATATATTTGGTATATAAATAGAAAACATATAAATATAAAATATGTATTATTAATAGGGTTGGTTAACGAAACCCCTGATGTGAACCGGACCGAATCAGCATATGAATTTCAGTGCCTAATTTCGGTGTTGTTACACGGACGTAAGAAGCATCAAGGGGTGCATCAAAGGCACACATAGATATGTGTTGTGTCAAACCATCTCTAAACATAATTCTACATAACTTTGAGAGATACGGACACCGTCTGCAATGTTAGGTGTTTGTTCTTGTTGCTTTAGGGAACGCGCGCACGTAGGCTGAGCTACTCCCTTCAGAGTCATCAACACGCATAATCACGTTCATCAAATTTGCTTAAACTAAGCGTTCTAAAGTACGGCTATATTTTACAAGCAAGGATTCTGACACAACAACGTGCAGCAGATGCTTTACAAAAGTTGCGTGAAAGGGGGGAAACATGTCAAACTTATGAAACATTATAATCACATAGAAACACAGAATCAACTTAGAGGCAGAGGAATGCACTGAATTTGACAGCTTGCGACATCATCTGGCACTTTCAGTGACTACATTTACATTGACACCAATACTCTGATTTTAATATGATTAAGACAATACTCTGACTAAGAGTCTAGACTACAATGTAAACAGTGATTTTTGATAACCTTAAAGGACCACAGACACCCGCGTCACGAAGTGCGGAGGTTTTTACTTTCCATTCGGCGTACGGTATCAAATTGCATTAAAACAGCACTCTTCCACCAGTCCTTACTTTATATTCTCATCCAATACCTCAGATTGTCACAGGGGCATGAACAATATGTTGCTGAATGAAAGTGAAAGTGCTAAACTGCAGTTAAAGTCGACAAATTAAAAATGAAACACTCGAAATTACATAAAACTCCAGAGGAAACGTGGATAGCCTGGTGACGCAATGACGTTAATCGACCTAGATCAAGCCGAGACAAAAGGAGTTCACTGATTTTTAGACTTTTGATGGTCTTTCCACAGGTTAGTAGTAAGCTAATGTAATGTTAATTGAATAATGCAAATCTTAAATTCATGTTAACAAACACAAATGATCAAAAGAAATATATTAATGCAATTCAAAAATATAAATATAAATTGATGTATACTTTAAACTTAATTATATTGTTCAATTAAAATGATTAAAATATATATTTTTTGTCAAATAAAAGATTTTTCTAGAGTCATCCACCATAATTTTGTGACTCAAAAGTATCGGTTCAGGCACCATTTTGGCACTGGTACCGTAATAAAAGTATTGATTTAGCACCGGTATCGAAATAACCCCAAACGATACCCAACCCTAATTGTTAATAAACAAATAAAAATATAAAGTTATTCAAAATGACTTCTTTACATTATGGAAACGCAGCTTTTTAAAATCATCATTAGGCTATTTGATTTCCATGGTATTTGTTTCCATAGATGCATGCCCACACTGAAGCCTTCCGTCAAATCTAACTCAAGAATATAAATAGTAATGCCAACTAAATCTCTATTACACAAATCCGAAAGTAATCTAATGCCTAAGAAATTGTATGCACCTGTTCTTAAAGGGTACAGCTCAAAAACACCTGCTTGCATGGGGTTAATACTGGAAGAAAAGGTGATAGTCTCTGTACTGACCTGGATTATTGGCCTCTCTTTCCAGAACATGCAGCTCGGTGCAGTCAGCCAAGGAATGCTCCAGGCAGAGCTGAAGGAAGCGCGCTTGGGTCCGACTGACTCGCTTGAGGAGCGACAGTAAGGCCACAGTCTGTTCACACTCGTTCCATCCCTTAAACCAGCCGGCGAGGACTCCCACCTGGTCACGAAACATCATGATCTGGTGGCCAGGCTCACGATACCAAGACTTGACCAGAGAAATTACTTATCCAAAGAAATTGCACTCGTTTTCACTGTCACTTGAGGTTTGGCTAAGAAGAACAGCCCTTTTGAGGTGTTATTTGCTATTAGTAGGTACCAACGTATTGCATCTTTCTTCTTGGGTTTTGGAGTTGCACTTGGTGTGGGGGAATCCCTGTACGAAGCTTTTGAGATTGATGTTTTGTTGGCACTCTCCAAGTCCTCTGGCCACTTACAAAATGTTCCTCAGCTTTCTTCCAGCATACAGTGACTGTCCAGCTTTAGCCTCGATGGCATTTTCCACAGAGAACATCTCTTTTCTGTTAAAGTAAAGAATGGAGATTGTAGAAATGCATACACAATGAGTAGGCCCACACAATTATTCAGTATTTATAATAACTTTAGTAATATTATCCAGATTATTTATGTACAATACAATTTGTAAAGTAATATTTTCTGTATTTTACCGGATGTGTTTTATGATCTACTGTAGGTTTTGTTCCTCAAACAAGTGGTTCTAATTGGATTTGCATTGTAAACCTTAAATACAAGTTAAGACGATATTTATAGCTCCTATACTCTCAAAAAAATTATACTATAAAAGTCTAAAAAAAAGTCTTAAAGTCTACTATATTTCAAATATGCTAGCTAGAAGACTATCAGCTGTATAGTCTACAAATGATGAATCTCTCTGCTAGTTTTTATAACCCTCCAGAAGCACTACATGTTGGTGTAGTATTCAAAACTGTAAATGACACTGTATCTTCAAATATCACTGGTTTCAGTTCATGAAACAACATGATTTTCATTCATTCAACTCTTTTCATGCATTTTGCTGGTCAGTTTCGGATTTACTAGGTTCTTAAAAATCACATGGTTCTGGTGACACACAAAATTCAGATGGGGGACAGGAAGTAAAAAACTGAATGGGAAACATAGAGAAAAGTCAGTATTTTTGCCATTTAATCTATATTTCAAAGGAGATGTAAACAGAAAAAAACCACATATGTTGGGCATGATCTTTATATCATGAAAAGGGCCGAGTTTTCTACTTAACTAAAATATATTTGACTGTCGAGGCAGGAACTTACATGAAAAAATACCATAGTAAATACTATAGTGTTTGGAAGCATACTATAGATAATTACTTGAATTAAACTGTCGTAATTATATTGCTGCTGTGGTACAACACAACTGTAGTAATTCATTCATTGTAGCATAGTACAATAATACAATTAGTTTACAAAACCTTGCGCATTTGTCTGAAATCATAGTATTAAAAAAGAATATGCGAGAGAGCATGTAATTTCAGATACAGAAAATGACTCAGAAAACAAAAGATTTGCTTGTTGCCACCTACTGGCATAACTAGGGGTACTGCAGAACCAAATGGTGAAAATAAATTATTTTTGGTGAACTGATTCTAAAGATTTGAATCTCAAATAGGATGAAGCAATACTGATATCGCATTTCCACTGACAGGTTGTGAGCACAGCAGAGCGAGCATTTTTAATTCCTTCGTACAAAAATTAGCATCAACGCTCATGCGGTGCATTGTCGAATTTAAAAAAAAAAGAAAGGTTAGGGATTGATCAACATTATGCAAAAGTCTAGTGTGAAACTTCAGGCGACAACCAATTGCTGTGAAGGTAGGCAAGGCAAGATGTTAACGTATGTTTCTGAGTGTTTGGGGAACTGGTGAATTACGGGGGTGAAATTACTTATGAGGACTATTATGAAAATGTGATCCTCCACACTTACGGTTTGCAAACATATTATGAAAACTTTTTCCCATTGCAAAACCATGCGTGTGTATCTTTTTCATTGACAATTTCTAAGCAGCCCTTAAATGATAAACATGTCATAAATGTGCGAACGTTGTCTTTCACCTGGTTAATTTGCAAGCGCAAGGGCAGACATGCTCTGTTCTAAATTTCATCTACCCCAAAGCAAGGGCATTGTAGCGTTACAAGCAGCTATTATTGCAAATTTGATGCTGTATTGGAAATGCGCTATAAAATGTGTTTATGAGAGGTTAGCGGCAACATTGCGGGCACAAGCAAGTTTATAAGAATGTGTTATTGTTATTTAATTAGCCTCTGTAATTAGGGCTGGGTGACATGGCAAAAATGTCATATCTCGATAAATATTTTCCATATTGAACGATAACGATATATATATTTTGATAAGTTGTTAATGCTTCCAGATTTAAAAGAGTACTCCAACAATGACTGAAGCTGCAAAAATTAGAGGGTCCATTAAACGCCATAACATTTTCGACCGAAAAATTTTCGGTGGTGGAAAATTCTGTACATCTCTAATATTAACACACTTTTAGATTCTCATTGCTGCACATTTCAGATGTGTGATTGCTCTTAGATCAATGTAGTGTGGTAAAAAAAGTCCAGAGCTTATCGTTGTTATTGACCGATATAGTATCGTTTATCGGCCCAGCTTTATCTGTAAGGCAAACAATTCCATTATTTGCACATGAACTGTAATCGGGGAAACTGCGCAGGAATATTTTCACATATTTTTTATTCATGCCCATAAATAGGTACTCAAGTTGTGATTAACTTAATATCCGAACTCAATCTCAGACTGCCAGAACATTCTCCAAATACTACTTTTTCCAACCACAAGCTTCGTAATTGCGCTAACACAATATTAGAAGGCTTAGAAGTTCTTTTAACAAATCATTTGACAGAATGATTCAATGACTCAATTGAACAAAAAAGACACACTTGTCTGAAAGGCTAGTTAGAAAAGCAGCCGCTTGTGAGTCTAAAGTTCCTTGTAGAGTTGCAAGATTAATAGAAGGTGAATTTTATGCAAATCTTGTCAGTTATAGTATTACATTTCTAGCACCTGCTTTCAGATAGAGCAGCATTTATGCTAGAGCTATAGTTCACTGACAAACTAGGCAAAAACGTGTTATTTAGTGACCATCTATTAAAAGCAAATGCCGAAGTTATTCGCAGATGAAATAAACTTGGAGCGGCACAAGAATGATGTAGCTTCAATATATTAATCTGTTCCCTTTAAAGTCACCGTTTGCTTTCAAAATACATCAAATGTGGACAAATAAATATGAACAGTCTTCAGAAACTTGCTTATTTCCACCTACTGACATAACTACCAATTCTATAAATCAACTCTGTGACCAAAACTTTTTTTTTTTCCTATGAAGAGTTTCTAAAGACTCGGATCTAGAATGACACGAACCTCATCCCAAGTATGTCTGAAGGGCTAGTTGGCACATTAGCAGGGACGAGTGAGTTTGTAGCCTACGCATTATTTAGTGACCGCCTATTATATAGTTCACTGACAAACTAGGCAAAAACATGTTATTTAGTGACCATCTATTAAAAGCAAATGCTGAAGTTATTCGCAGATGAAATAAACTTGGAGCGGTGCAAGAATGATGTACTGTAGCTTCAATAAATTAATTAGTTCCCTTCAGAATTCTGCAGATTCTTAGCCTAGCATTGAGTCTATTTACTTGTGTAAATGTGTGAAAATTTATATTTATTCAGTTTTTAAATATTAAAACTGGTGTAGTTCTACAAATGGACTACAAAACTTTTTATCTCCTATGAAGAGTTTCTAAAGACTCGAATCTAGGATGACACAAACCCAATCGAACTAGTTGGCACATTAGCAGGAACAAGTGCGTTTGTAGCCTACATGTAAACTTGGAGCAGAGCAATAATGATGTAGCTTCAAAACATTGAAACATTGAAAACGTTTGCTTTAGAGTCATCCACATAACGTTTGCTTTCAAAACACATCAAATTTGGACAAATAAATATGAAGAGGTTTGAGAGACTTGCTTATTGCTAGGCCAACATAGAATCAAAGAATTTTGCAGATTTTAAGCCTATCATTGAGTCTATTTACTTGTGTAATTGTGAGTACATTTATATTTATTCAGTTTTTAAATTAATTTAGTAATATTATTGTCCAATGAGAAAATGTTTATATGATTTTTTACATGACAGTTTAGTAATATTATCTTAAATAATAGTTTCTGTCTTTTAGCAGATATATTACATGGTAGAATTGCTTTGTTTACCAAATAAGTGGATCCATATGGAATTGCAATCAAAACATTAAATAAAAGTAAAAAATATATTATTTTTTATTTTAAAGATTAAGTTTTTAGTTACGATACTCCCAAAATCATTCCACATAAATAGGCATATTTTTTCACAAAATTCTGCGCAAAAATAGCAAAAAATGTCCGCAGATTCAGTCTATCCCTACTTATTGCCACCTACTGGCGTAATTCTACAAATCGACTCTGTGACCAAAACTTTTTTTCCTATGAAGAGTTTCTAAAGACTCAGATCAAGGATGACACGAACCCCATCCCGAGAATATCCGAAGGGCTAGTTGGCACATTAGCAGGCACGAGCATGTTTGTAGCCTACGCGTTATTCAGTGACCATCTATTAAAAGCAAATGCTGACGTTATTCACGGATGAAATGTAAACTTGGAGCGGCACAAGAATGATGTAGCTTCAATATATTAATCTGTTCCCTTTAGAGTCACCGTTTGCTTTCAAAACACATCAAATGTGGACAAATAAAAACAAACACAAGCTTTATGTCTGTATTCGCGGCTATAGACGCGATAGCAAACATCTCAAGTAGCTATAATATCCAAACAGTCCAGAAAATTCCCCAAAAAACCGTTGCTCTTACTGTAAGCCAGTACATAACGTTAGCTACAATTCAGTCTAAAAGTTTACAATGTTTTTAAAGCCTATGAAGCAATCAAGTCAGCAGTCAATTGGTATAAACCCTGCCCAAAAGCAACCATCTTTTATTGTTAAGTTTATTGTAAAGTTATTGGTAACTTTAAACTTTTATCCCGTTACATTTTCCATACTCAGGCATTTCACAGAAAGCTATACGGCTGCGGCTTGGTTGAATGATATACTACAACCGTTTAAATAAACAGTCAAGTAAAAGTCACTCACCTAAAGGCGCCGTTGCATTGGTGCTGGTCGCAGGACAGGACTGGACTGGACGGGACGGGACGGGGAGCAGCGGTGCCCCTTCACTCTGGGTCAGTGTGTTTGGCCATCTTGACGAGGTTTTTCTCCCCGCAGTCAGTCGCTCTTGTTTAAGCAGCAGAGGAGAGTCTCGGCATCGCTTCCCACATGCTAATAATTAACACGGAGCATTACGTCAGGGGCTTGGCAGCACAAGGAAGCACAAAAATAGAGAATGGAGTTGGGGAGCAGATCGTGTTGCTTATCCGACAGGAGTACGACTGACCGGGGAGCTTTTTTTTTAAGGGAGAAAAGAGTCCGAGAGGTGTCCGCATCAAACTGGACGATGTTACGGCAGGGGTGGAAGTTTTGTTTGAACTGTGTTTTTTTTTTTTCTATCGAGGGGAGGGGGAGATGAAAAGTTGTAGCCGTCGAAGTCTGAGGATGTTTGTGTTGTGGTGGAATATTGTAATTCTGACCTACTGTGACGCGCGCAGAAAGTGGGTTAACTAAAGTGTCGGAAAAAAGGAAACTGGGATACGGTTGATTCCGCCCTTGGATTCTTCGACGAGGCGCGTTGCAGTTGTGGATTCCGTCCATGAGGCAGCGCTGCTGTACCGCAGTTTGAAATAAATAAATAAATAAATAAATAAATAAATAAATAAATAAATAAATAAATATTATGATAAATATTAAATAAGTATTATGAGAAAATATTTTGCTTTTATTAGAAGAAATACATTTTAAAATTTGGATACTGAATTAAATAACTTTATATATGAAAATAAAAAGGTATTGTTAGACTACAGTCAATAAATGAACATTTTTATATATAAAGTTAACTAAATTAACAAACATAAAATTTTTTTATAAATGTTAAATTATATTAAAAATAAATTAAAATTGAGTAATATGAAGATATAAAATAAATATATATAATAATTATATATGTAACATAAAAAATTAGAAAATGAATTAGCTACAAAGCAAATAGCTAATATTACAAGAAATGTATGTAATATAGCTTCTACATACAAAATAATATATAGGCCTAGCTACATTAATAAAAAATATTGTATGAAAAAATATCTACTTTTAAATATGGTATGTATTAAAAAAAATTAAAAATATATATAATAACTAAATAACTATAGCATTAAATAAATATAACATGAAGAAAAAATATAGATACTAAATTAAATAAATAAAGTATTAGAAAATAATTTTATTTTTATTATAATTATAATTTTTTTTTTAATCTGGACGCTAAATTAAATAACTTTATATATAAATAAAAAGGTATTGTTAGACTACAGTCAATAAATAAATATTTTAGATGAAAAATTAACAAACTAATATTATAAATATAGCTGTTACATTCATAAATAAATTAATAAAGAAAGAAAGGAAAGGCCCATAAATGAATTACAAAATAACAAATACAAATAAAAATACTATTATTAGATAAATTATTTAAATCCATAAAATATGAATAATTAATTAGCAAAAACAGATTAAAAAAATGTAAATTAATTTTCATAAATATTGTTTATTGTGCATTGAAGTGTTACAAAAAAACAGGATTTATGAAAATGATTTACAAAGCATCAAATATAAATGTTAAATAAAATAACAAAAATAAATAAAAAATTAAGTAATATGAAGATTCATTCATTTTCTTTTCGGCTTAGTCCCTTTATTAACCTGGGGTCGCCACAGCGGAATGAACCGCCAACTTATCCAGCATATTTTTTTTACGCCGCGGATGCCCTTCCAGCCACAACCCATCACTGGGAAACACCCATACACTCATTTACACACACTCATATACTATGGTCAATTTCAGCTTACCCAATTCACCTGTACCGCATGTCTTTAGACTGTGGGGAAAACCCACGCAAACACGGGGAGAACATGCAAACTCCACGCAGAAATGCTTAATGCTACCTACTGGCAAAACTACGAATCCCAAAAATCGAATCAGTGACCAAAACTTTTTTCCCATGAAGAGTTTCTAAAGACTCATATCTACGGTGACACGAACTCAACCCCAAGTGTATCTGAACTCGGCTGAACTGACCCAGCCAAGGCTCGAACCAGCGAGGCTAACGTGCTACCAACTCCGCCACCGCGTTGCCCCTAATATGAAGATATAAAATAATATATAATACTTATATATGCAACTAATAAAAAATAGAAAAATGATTAGCTACAAAATAAATAGCTAATATTACAAGAAATGTAAGTACAGTAGCTTCTAGATTTGACATAAATATAAATACAAAATAATATATAGGCCTATCTACTACATTAATAAAAATATTGTAAGAAAAAAAACATCTACTTTTAAATATGGTTAATATACAGTTGAAGGCAGATTTATCAGCCCCCGTGAATTATTAGCCCCCGTTTATTTTTTTCCCCAATTTCTGTTTAACGGAGAGAAGATTTTTTTCAACACATTTCTAAACATGATAGTTTTAATAACTCATTTCTAATAACTGATTAAGTAAAAAACTTATTTGAAGGTCAAAATTTTTTGCCCCTTTAAGCTTTTTTTAGTCTACAGAACAAACCATCGTTATACAATAACTTGCCTAATTACCCTAACCTGCCTAGTTAACCTAATTAACCTAGTTAAGCCTTTAAATGTCACTTTGAGCTGTATAGAAGGGTCTTGAAAAATATTTGGTCAAACATTATTTACTGTCATCAAGGCAAAGATAAAATAAATCAGTTATTACAAATGAGTTAGTAAAACTATTATGATTAGAAATGTGTTGAAAAAATCTTCTCGCCGTTAAACAGAAATTGGGGGAAAAAAAATCAACAGGGGGGCTAATAATTATATACTATATAATATATAAACTATATATACACAGTTCTTCTATAAAAGACGAGAACAAGAATCAAATATAGCAAATATGATTAATTTTTGTAGGCAAATATAACCATCCATATCCAGCAACCTGAAAGAACTGAATGCAAGAATGAATAAATAAATAAATAAATAAATAAATAAAGTATTCTGATAGAAAAAAATATGGATGCTAAATCAAAGAACTATAAATAAATAAAAGGTATTGTGAGACTGCTACTGTCAATGAATTACATTTCCCCAAATACAACTCCAAAACACGAGAATTGAGGCTTTGGCGACATCTAGTGGAGAACCACATGTCATTTTTTCCCAGGGAAGAAGTTCCTGGTTCATCCTGAGTACATGATTAGAGGAGCTGATGGTACACTTCAGCCTTGCAGATTCCCAGAGACAGTTATATGGGCGTAAAATAAAGCATATTTCCCGACTAAATGCTTTATGAATGCTCCTCCGACCCGATTATTCATTGTTTTGTTTGTGTCATCGCAGTAGCAGAGTCACGTACTTCACGTAGCAGATGATTGTATCGGAAGTGAACGTGTCTTTTACAGCGACGCGTGATTCACTTTAACTGCGTATTACACAAACACAGCGAACCAGAGAGAGCAGCTGTGTGAAGATTGGAGAAAACATTCGCTGAAAACACACATTTATGCCGAATTATGAAAACCTTCATTCTGTTGTTGGGGCTTTTTCTCACCAGTGTCCACGTGACGACAGCAGGATCCGCTGCGCACAGGTGTTTCTGCCAGGTGAGATCCGCTACAGTGTTTTAGTCACTCTGGAATTCAAATATTTGACATTAAAATGACCACAGTAATAAGCTGGAATATTTCGTCCATGTATAACTATGGTAATTGGTCATGCAGCATATCTGCAGGACGTGTCATGTGATTATTATGGTAAATACTGCCTATATACCAATAAGGTAAAGTTGGTTTTATATTCACACATTTGCAGTTTCTCCTTAATAAATGTAATTTCAGAAAAGTATTCTTTGCAAATTCCTAATAGTGAAATCATATTAGCAGCCAAACGACTATCTAAGTAGGCTACAACATTTTTCACGGTCAATTAAATAGTGCTAATGTTGTTTTGAAGCCATATTTACATGTGATTTCTGGCCGAATATGCAACGTACCATGGTACATATAGGCCCGTAGCCAGGGGGGTTCAGGTGGTTCAAAAGACCCACCCCCCTTCTGCGAAAATAACCCATAGAATCCGTAGAAGAAGGCTTTTATTATTTAAATGAACAAATTCTGACTGAGGAAACGAGCTGGTCAGTTTGTTATTTGCCTATAGGCTACAGTTTTTCCATTTAAAACAAGTTTTAACAGATTGCCAATTTGTTTGTTTGTTTTTTTATGATGGATGATAATAAATTAGCATTTAAAAAATAAATATCTTTTCATTTTTCTAAAATCTCATTAAATTATATATGAATTTGTAATAACTTACAGTTTAAATGCACATGTCTAAATTGAAAAATAGTATGAGAAGCACTTTGACAAAAATGTAGGAAGTATTTGCAAGCTAATCCAGCACAAATTATTGCTTAATGTCACTAACAGTATTTCAACCTCATAACTTGAGGCTGATAACTGCAAAAAGGTGCACTTTTTGAGAAAAAAAAAAGAACCAGCCCTTTTAATAGGCTGGCTACGAGCCTGACATAATATAGGGAGCGCGTCACAAGTTGTCACTTGAACGAATGTGTGAATATAAAACCTCAATCTATATACCGTGGTATAAATGTTCTCATAATGTTTAAAGGAAACCTGTAAAAAAGGCAGTTACTAAGATACTATTATATTTTTATTTATAGTTTTCATGCTTAATTTAGATATGTTTTGTTGTGTTTTATGTCTTTTATTCATCTTCATTTGTTATTTTAGTGCAATTTTGGCATGTAAAATTAAATTAAAAAGATAAATGTTGCTTTGACAACTAGCTGAAATAAATGTAAGATTTCAAAATCCTTAGTTAACGATAATAATCCTGTATTTAAATATAATTCAGTAGCCTGAAAACTCAAGTAAATGACTTTAGTACAGTATTAGAGCACTTCCAGCGTTATGGATGTGACATTTGCAGTAAAAATTCATAACATAAATTCACAGAGAAAGTATGTTAATAATTTATTGAAGCATCTGTTTATATTTTCCAGAACAACTAACCACAGAGTTAAGGGATCAGAAAAATATCGATCTGTAATTATGTTTTGTACTTTAAATGAGGAAAATAAACATGCGTTATGGATGTGACCAAAAAAGTCTGTAAGTTTACAGTATACAACATATGTTGTAGAAATTCTGTAAATTAATCTGCACAATCTAAAAGAAATAATGATGATCAAAAGGATAAAAGTTGTCTCTCTACAGAACAAAAATTATTGGGTTTTATTTTATTTAATATTTTTGCATTTATGAGGAAAAAACATTGTTACGGACGTGACATTTCTCCGTTATGGATGTGACAGATGTGAAATTGCCACTTGTGTGACTTTGGTAAATCAAATATATTAGTTTGAAAACATTGACAGAGACATTCTTGAGGATTTCTAAAGTGCTGTAAAATGCTTGCTTACACAAAAAAACTTAGAAACGGTTTCAGTATTTTGGTGAAAACTTAATTTTTTTCATGGCAAGGTTGACATTTGCATGGAATTGCTCCTTGGTAATTTTTTCATAGGTAGCTATACACAAATGTTGAATAATTTTTGTGTTTCCTTCTGTCTGTATATTAAAACAGCATTTAAAAATAATAATAAAATAAGATCCACAAAATTAGTTTAGTTTATTGAAAATATGACAGGACGGGGTATTGCAGCACAATTCCCTGAAATGCGTCAAATACACAACTCGAATCAATATTTGGCTAATAAAAATACTAATATATAACATGATAGGCAAACAAAGTAAAAACAATAGTTAAAAAACATCAGACACTATAAATTAATGTTATCTATACAACAATTTTAAAGCACGAGGAATAAAGGAGAGTTCATGACGTTTAATTTTACTCCTGGGTATAGCAAATGTCTTGTGTCACCGAAGAAGATAGGATGGAGCCTTTGGCAGGAAACAATGCAGTGTTGATAAACTGTCAATGAGTATTTAAGTGAGAGTACGTTTGGTGGCTTCCTCACGCCTCTCACTCAGTGTAAAAGTTGAAGCCAGAATACCTATTATACGACAGCATCGCTTTTGGATCCTCTCTAACTCCTCAGAGAGACCTTTGGCTAGTCTGCCCCAGACTTCTATGTTTTAAAGCAGGGGTCACCAAACTTGTTCCTGGAGGGCCGGTGTCCTGCAGATTTTAGCTCCAACCCTAATCAAACACACCTGAACAAGCTAATCAAGGACTTACTATGTATACTTGAAACATCCAGGCAGGTGTGTTGAGGCAAGTTGGAGCTAAACCCCGCAGGGACACCGGCCCTCCAGGACCGAGATTGGTGACCCCTGTTTTAAAGTAGTACAGTCTTACCATTTGAAACCTTTACCATATGATGATACCATCACAGTATTTTTACTTTAGGGTACTTTATGACTAATAAATAAACCTGATCACATTTCTGTTACTTTGATTGATTGGATTTGTTTTTTAATAATCGTAGGTCACCGGGACCCTCGATGATTGTGCTTGTGATGTTGAGACCATCGACAAGTTCAACAACAAGGACATTTTTCCCAAACTGCAGAAACTACTGTCATCTGACTACTTCCGGTTTTACAAGGTGATTTTATTTGCCAAAAATATCTATTGACCGTTTATGCATTTATCTATAATGTTCAATATTACACTCCTCCTTACCGCAGGTTAATCTAAACAACGGCTGCCCATTCTGGACAGACCACAGCCAGTGTGGACTCAAATACTGCGCTGTGAAACCCTGCGCACCAGTGAGCTTTTTTATATTGTTATTTTGGATGTTTGAATGAGTCTGGTAATACTAAAAGGCTCCTTATGTCTTTCTATACAGGATGAAGTACCGGAGGGCCTTAAATCCAGCAGTTATAAGGTATTAGAAAGTAAAATAATGTTTATCGTGCAGTTTGGTGCTGTTGAATGTTGATTATTTTTGTTTCTACAGTATTCAGAAAAGGCTAGTCATGATATTGAGGAATGTGAGAAGGCGGAGAAGCTTGGAGCTGTCAATGGTTCTCTGAGGTAAAACACATTTGATGTTTGTGTTGACTTATCCAGTGTTGGGGAAAGTTACTTTTGAAAGTAATGCGTTACGTTACTTCTATGTTACATTTTTTACCTTACATTTTTTTATTTAAAAATGAAAAATAAGGGCAACACAGTGGCGCAGTAGGTAGTGCTGTCGCCTCACAGCAAGAAGGTCGCTGGTTCGAGCCTCGGCTGGGTCAGTTGGCGTTTCTGTGTGGAGTTTGCATGTTCTCCCTGTGTTCGCGTGGGTTTCCTCCGGGTGCTCCGGTTTCCCCCTCAGTCCAAAGACATTTGGTGAATTGGGTAGGCTAAAATTGTCCGAAGTGTATGAGTGTGTGTGGATGTTTCCCAGAGCTGGGTTGTGGCTGGAAGGGCATCCGCTGCGTAAAACAAATGTTGGATAAATTGGCGGTACATTCCACTGTGGCGACCCCAGATAAATAAAGGGACTAAGCCGACAAGAAAATGAATGAATAAAAAAAGAAAAAAAACCTGCAAGATCTGGCAGGTTTTTTTCCTTATTGTTTATTTTTAAATATAGGAGAAATTAACAATGCACTGTATAACATATAAATAATAATTAATAAACACTTAAAAATAATTATTTAGGATAATGTAATCTTCTGAGAACTTTCTGACCTTAGATCTATACATTCCATATATACATATTAATGAAAGTTTAAAGCAATGCGTTAGCTACTTTTGTCTTATTAGGTAAATAAAATCACTATTCATTAGCCATGTTTCCATCCAAAGATGCAAATTAAATTTATGCGCAAAACTGGAATATCACATAAAACATTTGTGAATAAAGCACCATTTCCATCCAACGAGTCCAAGAGAACAAATTCATCACTTCCGGATAAACTGGCACCAAATATCAAAAGAAAAATGGAAGTATTGCTAGATCCACCTATCATATTATGTGTTTTCTACTTAATCTTACCCTTTAGAAATTAAATTAAGTGATAAGTTGCCGTTCACGGTTAACCGTATCTTTATTCAGTCATGTTACCAAAAGAAAAAAAACTAGTTATGTATTTTGTAGTTATCGGTAGCCTTATGCTATTTTATTCTGTATAGTTGTTACATTTTCTCTTCTTGGAAGATTTGCATGTTCCGCTGATGTTTTCCATCAAGGTTGGTCGTCACTTTTTTTCTTGTATGTAACATTTAAAAATGTTCAGACCTCGTCGTCCACCCGAACATACCTGTCACTTTCCGCCATTTTTGTTATCACGTAAACTGTTAAAGCAAAATCACATGACTTTTTTTGATGCGTGCGCATGCTGGAATTTATTCAGTAAATGCGTTTCCATTGTAGTTTGTGAAATTTATTTATTTATTTTTTTTTTCTTATTGGATAAAAAGTTTATCCTACTTATAATTGTTGTATGCGTATTTTAAAATGAATGCACATCTTGGCGTTTCCATCCAGGGTTTTTTTTTTTATGTGATATTCCAAAATGTGCATAAAATAGGTGTAAGGAAACGCTCCTATTGAGACAATCCCCTTTTCTATTTCCTGGATGCGTTCAGAACAATGAGGATACTTCCAATGCAGAAATGTAAAGCTCTGGCCTGCCATCTTGGTTTCTGGGAAGCAAATTCTCTTATCAAGTGCGTGATTCAACGCGACTACATTCATTTTAATTCATATCATTTTTTCCTAAGTTAATTAATGAACATTTTTTTAAAAGTAACTTTAACGGCGACACGGTGGCTCAGTGGTTAGCACTGCGGCCTCACAGCAAGAAGGTCACTCTTTCGAGTCCTGGGTGGGACAGTTGGCATTTCTGTGAGGAGTTTGCATGTTCTCTCCGTATTGGCATGGGTTTCCTCTGGGTGCTCCGATTTCACCCATAAGTCCAAAGATATGTGCTATAGGTGAATTGGACAAACTAAATTGGTTGTAGTGTATGAGTGTGAACGTGTATGGATGTTTCCCAGTACTGGGTTGCAGCTTGAAGGGCGTCCACTGTAAACCATATGCTGGATAAGTTGGCGGTTCATTCTGCTGTAGCAACCTCTGATGAATTAAGGGACTAAGCTGAAGGAAAAAGAATGAATGAATAAAGTTAAATATTATTACTTGATTATTATTACATAACTTGCGTTACTTGTAATTTGTTACCCCCAACACTGGACATATCGCATTTTTGTCATGAATACTAGAAGTGTTTTGCTTACATGTACTTGTCCTTGTGTGTTTTATCTCGTAGTGAAGAGACACGTCAGGCTCTTCAAGAGTGGAAGAAATACGATGATGAATCAGATCGCTTCTGCATGTTGGACGGTAATCAAGAGTTCAAGTTTTAGATCAATTACTTGGTTTGCTTTTAAATTGAAGTGTCTGATAATTAGCAAGTAGGCATTGACCTGTAAAGAGCAGCAGGCTTTATTCATGCATCATAGATTTCTCCTTTTATAGATGAGGACTCGCCTGAATCACAGTATGTTGACCTTCTGCTCAACCCAGAGCGTTTCACTGGTTATAAAGGAGCTGAGGCCTGGCGGATCTGGAACAGCATATATGAGGAGAACTGCTTCAAGTAAGAAGTCACAAGTAGGCATGGGCCGGTATAAATTTCTGATGATATGATAACCCTGGATAAAAATATCACGGTTAATATCATAGTATTGAGATCACTGCTATAAAAGATGTTCTTTTTAAAAGTCTGGGTAAAAAAACAACAACTTTTTTCCTCATTGAACACAACATGTTTTATTTTAAGAGACATTTATAATATTGGGAACAGTAAACATGTCAGGCTAAATAATTCAAATAAATCATTGACCTCCGCTGTCTTCATTAGTTTCAAAAACACTGAACCTAAAAAGGCATCTTTGGATATAAATAAACCACTGCACTGTCCTGGTAGCATGCTTGTACGTTGGTGCATAAGAGATTTGTTTTTCACATGTTTTCTGAATCGTGGGCTGACCAGTAGCTTTTGATGTGGAGGGTCCCTTGCTGCTGGAGGTACTGTTGCCATAAAAAATGAAATAAAATAGTCAAACATGTCATTGAAAAAAAAAAATTCTGGCTTTAAAACTCTGACCTTCACAAACCGCGGTAAACCTTGAAACTGGTAATCGTCCATGCCTTGCTTCTATCACCCTGTGTCAATGTGAATTTCGAGGATGGCGTGAGAAATGAGTGATGAAAACGACAAATTCGAATTAAAATCCCTTCATTTCTAAAAAAAAAAAATATTTTAAGACTAGCTTGGCATGGTTTTGGTAAAAGTGTTCATGTGAACAATGGGAGATGGAAACACATCTGCAGAATAAGCTCTTACATGGCAGCCGTCTCCGTTAAGCTTGCTTTGTTTACTGTTAGTTGCTAGGCTACCAATACTACAGTCGGCAGCTCCAGTGAATCTGGCCCTTTCCCCCTGTTCTTTACTTACCAATCACGAGGCCCACACGGAATCTGCGCGCGCAGAATTCTGCAGATTTTTAGCCCATCATTATTTCTGTTATTGACTAATATGAAAATGTTCATCTGATTTATTTACAATACAGTAATATTTTCTGTCTTTTAGTAGAGATATTATATGAGAGACTTGCTTTGTTTACCAAATAAAGTGAATCTAATTGGATTTGCACTTTAAACATTAAATAAAAGTTAAAAAGGTATTTTTTTATTTCACATATTAAGGTTTTAGGTATGATACTCCAAAAATAAATAAGGTTTTAGTTATGATACTCCCTAAATAATTCAGCAGAAATCTGCAGATTTTTAGCAAAATTCTCCGCAGAAATAGCAAAAAACGCCTGCAGATTCCGTCTGGCCCTACCGATCACTAAGGTGGCCTGAGGTTCAATAACTTTCCAGGTCAAAAATACTGTCCCAGTCTGCCCCTGGGTAGCTCTAACAACTTGATGGAAATGCACATTTCACAAAGTATTTACTTCACATTAGTATAGATTTTTGGGTACATTTTCTTTGACTGGTGTCAACTTGATATAGAAATTATTTAGAAGTTATTTGCTATTTGATGGTGACATTGTAGTTTTGCTTCATTTATTACTTCTATAAGGAAAGGTTATATTTTAAAATATAGTAAACAGGGTTTTCAATTTAATATTGTACAAAGTTTTTGCTGTATTTTTGATCAACAAAATGTAGCTTAAGAGTTCAGTGTAAGAAATTTTTGACTATCCTTAAACTTTTTAATAATACTGTGCATTTGGTGTAATAAGAACGCTTTCTTTTAAGAGGTTCTGGCCTTATTTATGTGGTTCACAACCTCAAAATCCACCCATAATCTGCACCTTGATTACGACTTCAGTATTTGTATTAATTATCACTGAGTGTTCATAATGTTATAAAACCTGCTATCTATAAAATTAATTTTGTTTTCTTTCAGACCATATTCAGTTAAACGGCCTCTGAATCCTTTGGCATCAAGCAGTGGTGAGCATTTATTACTTTTTCACTTTGTTTTCACTTATAAAATGTTCAAATTTAATCACATTTAAATTCTTATGATCCATAACCCTAATAATCACCGCTCTCTCTCTCTCTCCCTTCACTTTAGGAGATGATTGTAACGTTTCGCTCTTCAAATGATTTGATTGGCTGGAAATTGATATTCTGTTTTTTTAACTTACTCTCATCATTATTATTATTAAAGGGCAGGGGTTTTACCGCTGGCTCGAGGGTGAGTGACTGCATAAAAGTGTTTTATTTCATAATCTAAAACTGTATCTTTTACTTTAAGTTCCTTGCATTGTTTCCCCAGGATTGTGTGTGGAAAAACGAGCTTTCTTCAGGCTGATCTCAGGACTGCACGCCAGTATAAACGTACACCTGAGCGCCAGATATCTACTAGATGGTCAGCTTTTATTATAACTTTCTTATTTTTCTGTCAGCTTGTTCAGAGTGTTTAATTGTTGAATTTGCTTCGATTGATCAGAGAACTGGTTTCAGATGAAGTGGGGACACAACGTCTCTGAGTTCCAGCAGAGGTTTGATGAAGATCTGACCAAAGGCGAGGGCCCAAAGAGGCTTCGTAACCTCTACTTTCTGTACCTCATTGAACTGCGGGCTCTGGCCAAAATCCTCCCTTATTTCGAGCGCTCAACCTTCCAGCTGTACACCGGCCAGGACACACAAGATGACCAGAACAAGAAACTGCTGCTAGAGCTCCTCCATGTGGCCAAGTAAGAGCACTGCAAGAGCATTGGATGATTAGGATTCAAATCAACACATTTATATGATTATTTTTAAACAATTGAGATTTTAGATCTCATTTAGCGAATATTTGTACTAGTTAAAACGTTTGTAAAATGTATATTTTGAAATGCTTATATTTGTTGATAACAGATTGATCTTTTTGGGGAAAATATGTTGTCACACATTAGATTATACATCAATATCATTTTACGTGGCGCTAAATTATATTGTGTTTTCAGACATTTTTTAACATTTAATTAATTTTGACATTTGACATTTTATTTTACATTTCACAATTAAATGTTTCACATACTCGCCAGTTATTACTTTAATGAGGTGTTCAGCATCTGTTAAAGTGATAATCTACTCAAAAATTTAATTTGTCATGATTTACTCACTCTTTACTTGAGGTTTTGTTTGTTGTTCAGAAAAAAAGATATTTTGAATAATGTTGGTATTTGTTTTTCCTGCTATGGATGTCAATGGTTACAGGTTTCCAACATTCTTCAAAATATCTTCATTTATTTTTTCTCCTCACTTCGTCAATCGGTGAAGTTGGAATCTTCTTTTAGATTTAAGAGAGTGAAAAAACTCGATCAGGTTTGTGACAAGTAAAGGGTGACAGAATTTTTATTTTAGTTGAACTATCCCTTTAAATCATTTACAACAATTCTGAATGTGTGATACCCAGTATAGTCAAGTCATTTAAGGAATTTCAGCCTTATAATAATCATAATGATTTCTTTTTTGCAGGTCTTTTCCATTGCATTTTGACGAGACGGCTTTATTTGCTGGAAATAACAAGGAAGCCATGAAACTGAAAGTAAGTTTGTCTTTTTCAAATGTGTGCTAATGTTACAGAAATACAGATTTTTATAGAAGGGATATGCATCAGTTTCTCGTTCCCTGACCATAGGAAGACTTCAAGCTTACCTTCAAGAACATCTCGCGCATCATGGACTGTGTCGAATGCTTTAAATGTAGACTTTGGGGAAAACTGCAGGTAATATAAAAAGGAGTGTTTAATTGCCATTCATTGCATGCAAAATAAAAGTCTGTTTTGACATAGTACATATTTTAATACACACATACAGTTAAAGTCAGAATTATTTGCCCCCATTTGATTTTCTTTTTTTTTTTTCTTTTTTAAATATTTCCCAAATGATGCTTAACAAAGAAATTTTCACAGTATGTCTCATCATTTTTTTTCTTCCGTAAAAAGTCTTAATTTTTTTATTTTGGCTAGAATAAAAGCAGTTTTTAATAAAAAAAAAAAACCATTTTAAGGTCAAAATGATTAGCTCCTTTAAGCTATATTTGTTTTTGATAGTCTACAGAACAAACTATCAATATACAATATCTTGCCTAATTACTCTATCCTGCCTAGTTAACCTAATTAACCTATTTAAGCCTTTAAACGTCACTTTAAGCTGTATAGAAGTGTCTTGAAAACATCTAGTCAAATATTATTTACTGTCATCATGGCAAAGATAAAATAAATCAGTTATTAGAAATGAGTTATTAAAACTATAACGTTTAGAAACGTGTTGAAAAAAAATCTGCTCTCTGTTAAACAAATTGGGGAAAAAATAAACAGGGGGGCTAATAATTCTGACTTCAACTCTAGTTATTATGTATATATGATTCATAAAAACAAAAATATACTACACAATTTTGTTGCACATGTAAATTTATATATAATTTGAATCATATACATTTATATTTTATATCTAAATGTTCTCAAATATATGCATGCATGTAGTTATACACAAAAATAAACACACACGCCAAAACAAACTTTTATTTTGAATACCATTAATCGTGATTATTGTTTGCCCTGCACTACTAAAAACAAATAAATAGAAAAGACAGTGACAGACAATGTTATTAGTGTAGATATGTGAAGCTCACTGAATGTCTCTCATAGACCCAAGGCCTGGGAACAGCACTGAAAATCCTGTTTTCAGAAAGGCAAATAGAGGCCATGCCTAACGCAAGCAACACCAATCCATCATTTCAGCTCAGTCGGCAGGAAATTGTGTCTTTGTTCAACGCCTTTGGAAGGTACGTCATGAAAAAAAATTTGTGAATATCTCTTTTTTTAATGTATATATATTACAGGGCTTCTGAATGCTTGATTTTAATCTACTTGATTGAGTAAAAACAAACGAAAACTCTTGGTTAAAAAAACATTTTTCCTAACTGAAAAAATAAAATAAAAATCACAATGAATGTACAATAGGTAAGTGGTAATAAATTTAAGGTAAGTGGTTGGAAACTATTGATATGTGCTGAATTTAACCAAGCAAATTAAATTTAGTGATGTGTTCATCTTAACTTGTTTGTTTAAATTTAGCACATATAAATAGTTTGCAACCACTTACCTTAAAAACATTTAGTAAATCTAATGAATCCTTTTTTTCAGTGCAGATATGCTTGTGATACTATGTTAAAATATCAATATTAAATATTATTTTCATGATGGATAAATCTAAAACACAAAGCCAAACATACCCTCTCTATCTCTATGAATTGTTTGTAGCACGTCCTTGTTATTTAATGTGATCTCGGTTCTTTTGACTGAAAGTCTCCCCCCCCGCAGCAGACTCTTGCAGAAAAAGGGTGGATAAAATGTCTTTTTTCATGTGTACTTTTATTTTGGTTTGTTTCAGAATCTCCACGAGTGTCAGAGAGTTGAAGAACTTCAGATCGTTGTTGTCGAAACTCAAACAGTGACTCTAAAAATCATTCAGGAGAGAGCCACAGTCCAGACTTTGACATGCACTGACACATGACATTTGTGGTTTTATAGGTGACTGTATTCAGAAAGATACTTTGTTAATTGTTGTTGAATTGCACTGCACTGTTTTGCCCCCACATCAAGAGCCAATTTGCATTATCAAGTGTCTAATATGAAAATGCATTTAACATTGAAGAGATGACTGTAAGAATAGGCTTCTTGGGAGCTCAATTGAAATACGTGAATATACTTGAACTGGTTTTCAAGAGGAATAAAGTGTATTTTGCAGTAAAGATGGCATTTTTGTACGCTTTAAGTATGAACGGTTTTTGGAAATTACCATTTTGAGAGAAAACAAATGGCAGTAAAATGTGTTAAGATTTGTCTTTTTTTTTCCACTTTTGTGAGCATTTGATTTAGATCAGTGGTCACCAAACTTGTTCCTGGAGGGCCGGTGTCCTGCAGATTTTAGCTCCAACCCTAATCAAACACACCTGAACAAGTTAATCAAGGTCTTACTAGGTATTCTTGAAACAATCAGGCAGGTGTGTTGAGGCAAGTTGGAGCTAAACCCTGCAGGGACACCGGCCCTCCAGGACCTTGATTGGTGACCCCTGATTTAGATGATGTTATTATAAAGAGTTAGTTTCCTCAAAATGAAAATTCTGTTATTAACTGATTGACCCTCATGACCTTTGATCACCTTCGTAACACAATTTAAGATATTTTAGATGAAATCCATGAGTTCTCCAACCATCCACACTAGACAGCAATGGATCATTTGTTCAGAGTCCAGAAGATTGGAATAAAGCGAGGCTGAATAATCATTAACAGAATTTTAAGTGTTGGGTGAACTAATTTGTTTATGTTCTTAACACTTCTGAAATTAAAACATTGTTTTCTGTAAATAATGAATACATAAACATCAGTAAGAAAAAAAAATAACGGAGGATATACACTCCAAAAAAAGTATTTTCGCTGATTGTTCAAACTTCTTACATAAAATGAGCTGAATCAACACAATTCTTGAGTTTTTTTTAGGGACAACTTAATTATTTTATTTTCATTCCAATTAAATTTGTGAAAACAATTAGGTTGACTTTAATTAACAACAGCCATATCACTCTGCAGCCCAAGACCGGCTACTCACTGAAGCTAAGCAGGGCTGAGTCAGTACCTGGATGGTAGACCACATGGGGATACTAGGTTGCTGTTGGAAGTGTTAGTAAGGCCAGCAGGGGGCATTCAACCTGTGGTCTGTGTGAGTCCTAATGCCCCAGTATAGTGAAGGGGACACTATACTGTCATGCTGTTTCTGTGGTCTTTAAAAATCCCTGGTTTCCTAGCCAAATTCCTTCCGTTGGCCCTTACCCATGGCCTCCCAATCATCACCAAATTGGCTCTATCACTGTCTCTCCACACCCCCTATAGCTGGTGTGTAGTGAGCGTAGTCTTGTGGCAGCTGTCGCATCATCCTTCTGAATGCTGCACATTAGTGGTGGTAAGGAGAGACCCCCCTCCCCCTCATGATTGTGAAGCGCTTTGGGTGTAAGGCCATACACGTTAATGCGCTATATAAATACAGATTACATTAATCCTTCATATTGTCCCAACACAAATGAATTGTGTGGAATTATTTACAGTGTTAAAAATGAGAGTGTCACACAATTCATTAATGTTGTCCAAACACAAATCCATTAAAATAAACAAATTTCAGCAGATTGAACATCACAATTAAGATGTCCCTACTCAAGTGTGTTTATTCAGCTCATTTTAAATAAGTAGTTTGAACAAGAAGCTAAATCATTATTTTGAGTGTATATAGGAGGATTAGATTTAGACATTTTCTCTCATAATTGATATGGAATTTGAATAGAATTAAAGGGGGGGGGGGTCCACATTGTATTATTAAGGCTTGGTTGGGTTTATAAGATGCAAAGCAATGTGTGCTCATGCTTCATTTGTAGAAAATCATGTTATTTTTTCATATATCTTTAATTATATTCAGCTACTCAGCTAACATGAAGACGACTGTCATATTTCCTAGATCCTCTGAATAGCCCACCCTCAAGAGGCTCTGATTGGTCAGCTAGCATAATGTGCTGTGATTAATGTGATAGATTTTTCTGCTGCAACTCGAGTTAAGCTATGGTCACACCGGGCTTTGTGTGTGCGAAATTCTGTCTTGTGGCGCTGCGAAAAGGGGCGGGATTAAACAAGCTTATTAGACATTTAAAAAAGTGAGCGATTGCTCCATGTTTTACATTTTTGCCCAGAGAGGTCCTGTTTTGATCCTCGATTGGTCTCATGCAGTCAAGTGATGCGATTTAGCAGGTTAGAGTTCACCAAGCTTGAACTTTGCACCGCAGCAACCTGCGAAACTTAAGGTTTGACTCTGCGTTTCTGGTCTGATGCATTCGCGTGCGTATGAATGGATGTCTATGGGAGGAAAAGTCAAATGTGACCGCAGCTTTAGGTGAGCTATCCTGTATTTTTTATTTACATAACTCAACGTGTTACATGTCTTTCAAATATATTCGGGTTATGAGCATGTGTCAGTAATATGAAAAGTTCACATATCTTTTGCATGTTTGTTATTTGAGATGTAGAAGGCAGGGAAAGCACCTGCATACAGAGACACTGCAGCGCTGCTGAAGAGTGTGGCTGTTTACAGCGGTTTGACGGATAAATATGAATTGGTAGCTAAATTGTTAGCGGTGCCAAACAGCATTTCCCGTTGTTTACATCCTCTCTACAACATACTGTTAACGCTAGACAAGATGCATGTAATCGATAAATTAACAAATAAAAATACTTGCAGGTTGTGGCGAACAATCCACAGCTTCTGCTTGTTGGAGCTGCTCCTTTGAGGAGTTTTAGCCGAATCCAGCACTGAACTGGGAGAGATTTTGGTCTTCTTTGTCAAATGCTGCCAATATATCTTTTTTATAATTCTCTGGAACATAATTAAACTGTAAGCACTTCTCTCTTTGTGTCATGTCCTTTAGAAGCCCAAATATAGAAACAGAACAAGCTCTGTGGAAATAGCAGCGTTTGGACAGCATTTTAGTTTTCACTGCTATAACATTACAGCTTTGGCAACACCCCTTTGCTGTTCTGGGTGAGTTCGCGTAGTAAATGCATGTAACCAGAAACCCTTGTGATTTCACTAGCCTGGATCTATTTATTGTAGTCTCCAAAGTTCATTCACTGTAGGCTTTGTTAAGCTAACTCTGTAAAAGCCAATGTCTCCCTTTGCTTTGAACTTTGAGCATCTTACATTCAGATGTTGTCAGAGATGTTGTTTTTGTTCACACAGCTTCATTACACATCAACTAAAGTTTCAAATATGATATCGCAGTGGACCACCCCTTTAAGCAAACACGAGCGTTGCATGTATTAAGTGATTTTTGGAGAGGACTATGTGTGCTTCTCATTGTACATTTGCATTGTTCATTTTGAATATGCCTCTACGTCTAAGAGGAATTGGATTGAATTAGAAGAGATTCACAAGCTCCTAATTTAAGCTGCTCCATGAGATTTAACCATTACAAATTCAATTGTGGCCAGCAGTCCGGCCAAGAAGCCAAAACACAATTAGACGTGACCGTTCTAAAGAGACGAATCTACACTATTATTTTTATGGGGAAAGAATGGATAGTTTTTTCATTTCTTATTAATCTGTGGTTTGAGCCTCAACTGGGTCAGTTGGCATTTCTGTGTGGAGTTTGCATGTTCTCCCCGTGTTGGCGTGGGTTTCCTCCGGGTGTTGCGGTTTCCCCCATAAGTCCAAAGACATGCGTTAGACTGTAGGTGAATCAGGTAAGCCAAAATTGTCCATTGGGCATAGGTGTGAATGAGTGTGTATGGGTGTTTCCCAGTGATGGGTTGCAGCTGGAAGGCCATCCACTTCGTAAAACATGCTGGATAAGTTGGTGGTTCGTTCTGTTGTCACAACCCCTGATTAATAAAGGGACTAAGCTGAAAAGAAAATGAATAAATGAATGTGCAGTTCAGTGGGCGGAATGGTGGCTCAGTGGTTAGCACTGTCACCTCACAGCAAGAAGGTTGCTGGTTCCAGGCCTAGCTGGGACAGTTGGCATTTCTGTGTTGGCAAGGGTTTCCTCCGAGTGTTCCGGGTTCCCCCACAGTCCAAAGTGACCCTAGTGTCTGAGTGCGTGTGTGTAAATGAGTGTATATTGGTATTTTCCAATACTGGGTTGTGGCTGGAAGGGCATCCGTTGAGTAAAACATATGCCGGATTACTTGTCGGTTCATTCCACAGAGGCAAAATTTAATGAATGTGCAGTTCATGCTAAAATGAAAATTGTTTCAAGCCTACAGTATATACTTTCTTTCTTATGCTCAACACAGAAGATAACAAAGAATGTTGGTTACCAAACCATTTCTGATCCGCTGAATCAATAGGAACCAGGAACTGTTCCAAATGCTGAAAAAATGAACATAAGAGTAAAACGATACTCATCTTTGTTTAAAATCATCCCTTTAATTAGCTGTAATGTTCTTAAAACAATGTCCTGATGAAAGCAAAGTGATCGATACGTGTGTTTTTTTTAAAACAGTGCAATAAAACTTTATTTTTTTATGGTAGTGCTTCTGTACATCTTTAATGGACTAAACATGGGTAAACTAGTTACATTCAATGGCCTCAAACAAAAAAAATAATAAAAGTATTACTTGCTCTTTTGCGAGAGTCAAGAGTTGATATGACAAATTTCACAGTAACATTTTTTCAGACCAGACTCACATTTATAAATTAATTTTTAAAAAGAAATCTCATACAAAGCCCCATCCCGTCTGCGGTTTGTCAGGAAATGAACTCAAATGAGCATTGGGTTAAAAACGCGCAACCTTTTCCATCAATTATGCTACAGATCAGCTGACAGAAAACAAAGGACTGAAAGCAAACATCCAAATCAATTAAAAATCACCCACTTTTTTTTCATACAGCATACACACACGCACACACACAAAACCCTGCATGACGCAATTTAAAATAACACACACTAAAGAGAAATCCTATAACAAAGCAGGTGCGTGTTGAATTTTAATCTTAGAGCTGACCGTATATCATATCTGACGATTGCTTCAGCCAAATGATTGTTGATATTTTTAGCTGATAAGATGTATAGAGCAGCAAATCGGGGGGGTGGGGGATTTAAAAACATATCTTATTTTCTTCACTAAAACACAAAAAACTGACATTTAAGGAACATACAGGACATCGATTGCTGACCTATCGTGTTCCTGAAATACAATTAACCAGGAATGATGATATAAAGCTTATTTTCAACATTAATTTTGTGCAAAATGTTTTCGTTTAGGGAAAAAAAAGGAAGTAAAAATTAAACAATGGCACCATTTCAGGAGAACCACATACTAGATTTGACAAACAAATATGCAGGTACTGTAAAATCACCCACAAGCCTCTTTGAAACATCCTTTAAAAGCCAAATATTAGCAGATATGAGTGGAGTTAATCGTCTTAATCAAGCCAAGTAGACACCAAATCCTAATGGTCAGCATGGGATTGGGAGAAATGAGCAGGCCTTTGTGAGGCACGGAAATCCAACATTAGAGGCTTGAAGCACGAGCTCTTTGGCAAACGTAATAAAGGAACGTCAATGTCAGTGCACTTTGGGTCCAAGTATCACCAAATCCAGAATGTTCTTTCACACATATCCTTCAAATCCATGAAATAATACACAATAACACACATGCTCTGCCAAAAAAACCAACATATTTTAGCCTAAACTATTCCAGTTGACACAAAATATGAAACGCAGGCCCATAATAAGTGCAAAAAGCACATCCCAACTCACAGAGTGGAGTCCATGTGCTGAAGGCTCTCAATGCGCCACTGGAGAGGCAAAAGGATTGATGTTTTTTTTTATTTTGGGAAAACAGAACGTCAAATAAGAGGAAAAAGCTGCTCCTTTTGGTCCTAACAAACACCCCTCCCCTACATTACCTTCATATGGTCCCTTTTGAATCCTTCCTCACAGATGTCGGAGGATGAATTGGCTGAGGGGGAAGACAACAGTAAAGCCAAACCTCAGTCTGGATGATCCATTAGTTCTGAGGAGTGGAGTAGTGTGTCTGAGAGCTGGAGTAGTAGTTCTGGGGTGTCGAGTAGTAGTTGTGGTGCTGGTTGGTTTGGTTGGTGCCGTAAGCGAAGAGAAGCGGTGCGGTGGATGTTTGGGGGCCGTTGCTCAGGTATGGGATGGCTGTGAGGCTGCTGTTTCTCTGGATGGAGCCGTACCAACTTTGGCCCGTCTGCGGTGTGGATGACAGGATACTGCTGGAGAACAGAACATCAATCATGTGAGTTTAAGTGGCCGTCAATTAAAAAAAAAACAATCTTTTTTTGAGCCTTCGAAATCTAAGAGGATGCACAAAAAATATGTCATATTACAATTTGTTTTCACAGTATTTGCTACAATATTTTTTAAAATTATTTCTTTTAGTCTGGATGGAATACACGCAGTTTTAATTTATTTTTAGAGAATATTATTGGCCATCTTAAGGATTTTTTTTGATTGGCTACAGAACAAACCACTGTTGACTAATGACTTGCCTAATTAACCCAACTCGTCTAATTACAGCCTCAAGTCTTTTTGAATATGATGCCACAAGCTTGGCACACCTGTCTATGGGAATTTTTGCCCATTCCTCTTTGCAGTACCTCTCAAGCTCTTTCAGGTTGGATGGGAAGCGACGGTGTACAGCCATTTTCAGATCTCTCCAGAGATGTTCAATAGGATTTAGGACTGGGCTCTGGCTGGGCCACTCAAGGACATTCACAGAGTTGTTGTGAAGCCACTCTATTGATATTTTGGTGATGTGCTTTGGGTCACTGTCCTGCTGGAAGATGAACCATCGCCCCAGTCGAGTTTAAGAGCACTCTGAAGCAGGTTTTCATTCAGGATGTCTCTGTACGTTGCTGCATTCATCTTTCACTCTATCCTGACTAGTCTTCCAGTTCCTGCTGCTGAAAAACATCCCCACAGTATGATGCTGCCACCACCATGCTTCACTGTGGAGATGGTATTAGCCTGGTGATGAGCTGTCCCTGGTTTCCTCCAAACGTAACGCCAGGCATTCACTCCAAAGAGTTTAATTTTAGTCTCATTAGACCAGAGAATTTTGTTTCTTATGGTTTAAGAGTCCTTCAGATGCCTTATGACAAATCCCAGGCGGGGAGTGGCTTCAGTCTGGCCACTCTACCATACAAGCCTGATTGGTGGATTGCTGCACAGATGGTTGTCCTTCTGTAAGGTTCTCCTCTCTCCACAGAAGAACGCTGGAGCTCAGACAGAGTGACCATCAGATTACCGATCACCTCCCTGACTAAGGCCCTTCTCCCCAATCACTCAGCTTAGATGGCCGGCCAGCTCTAGGAAGACTCCTGGTGGTTACAAACATCTTCCACTTACAGATGATGAAGGCCACTGTGCTCATTGGGACTTTCAGAGCAGCAGAACGTTTTCTGAAACCTTCCCCAGCCTTGTGCCTCGAGACAATCCTGTCTCGGAGGTCTACAGACAATTCCTTTGTGTTCATGCTTGGTTTGTGCTTTGACATGCACTGTCAACCCTGGGACCTTATATAGACAGGTGTATGCCTTTTCAAATCATGTCCAATCAACTGAATTTAACACAGGTGAACTCCAATTAAGCTGCTGAAACATCTTAAGAATAATCAGTGGAAACAGAATGTACCTAAGCTCAATTTAGAGCTTCATGGCAAAGTGGTGAATACTTCTGTACATGTGATTTTTCAGGTTTTTTATTTTTAATAAATTTGCAACAATTTCAAAAACTCTTTTTTCACATTGTCATTATGGGGTATTGTGTGTAGAATTTAGAGGAAAGAAATAAATTTAACCCATTTTGGAATAAGGCGGTAACAAAGAAAATCTGGAAAAAGTGAAGCGCAATGAATACTTTACAGATGCACGGTATATTATATTTTTAGTTACGATACTCCCAAAATCATTCCTCATAAATCTCCAGATTTTTTACAAAATTCTGCGCAGAAATAGCCAAAAATGTCCACAGACTCTGTGGGGCCCTAGAAATTAGTAATTGAAACTATTAAAGTTTAAAATCTGTTGGAAAACATTTTGGAAAATATTTTTAAAAGTTAGAGTTAGAGGTTTGAAAGAAAATAAATAACACAATATACATACAGAATACAATAAAACTATAGCATTCAAATCACTGAAAAGAAAAAAAAAAATCAGAGCACACACCTGCATCTCTCTCCTCTAGAAGTTGCGTTTCTAGTCAGGTCGTCATCGCTATCGTACCGCCGTGGGTTATCAAAAAAATACGCCCTGGAGCTGAAGCTGTGACTGTTGATCATCCCGCCTGGTGTCTGCGGAAACAATGCATACGAAGTCAAAATTAATACAAAGTCATAGTCTTATTTGGTGCAACACAGACAGGAATATACCTGACTAGCACAACAGCATGAGATGTGTTTTTTTTAGACGCAAGTAATTAATTATATCTGACTGGAAAGCCACTCTCTACTGGGGTTTAAAATGCCAATCGCAGACTCTCGTCATTGAGTAAGTGTCTGGCTGTGATATTGATGGAAGGATTTGGAGACGTGAGACTGGATTAGACTTTTACCAGGTTCTGATTGGGCCGATGGACTCTGAAGAACAGCACCACTAGACTGGTGGGCAGCAGCTCCCAGAAGAAAAGGATGATCCCAAACACCACATAGGCTTCACCATTGATCTTCTCTGCATCCGCCTGGAGACACAAACACAAGGCAGGACAAATGTAACACTTCTGATACCTTACTGATGTATTCGTACGCTGTGAAGTCCCTGATATAACTCATAGCCAGGTTCTTTAGGGGTAAAAAAATTTGAAATAGCTGTGTAGCAGTGTTATCTCTGTGTTATTACCATTATTTTAATAATGAGTAGGTAATTATGCAAATCTGTTGTGTGGATTTTTATCTCAATTAAAAAAAAATAATAAAATAAATAATATTTAAAAAAAAAAAAATGTAAAAAAAAAATAATAAATAAATAAATAAAAATAACAAATAAATAAAAACGATAAATACGTTTTTTAAAATAAAAATGATAAAAAAAGAAAATAAATAAATAAAATTAAAAAAAATAATAGTTTTTAAAATTAAAAACTAAAATAAAAATGAATAAAAATAATTAAAAAAATAAATAAATAAACAAAAATTTATATATATATATATATATATATATATATATATATATATATATATATATATATATATATATATATATATATATATATATATATATATATATATATATATATATATATATATATATATATATATATATATAAAAAATGAAGTGAATGAATAAATAAATCTTTCTGTTAAACAGAAATTGGAGGAATACACAAGGGGGTTAATAATTCAGTAGCGCTGGTAATTCTGACTGTACATATGACTAGAGCTTGACTTGCACTTCGTTATTTTGGAGACAAATTTTGGATTCCTATAATCCTAGGCTAAAATCTGTCCATTGTGATCAAATTTTCCCTCTGATGAAATTCTGGCGGTGTCTTCTCTTAAGTCAATGATGCAATCAGCACAAATAAGGATGGGAAGTTCGGATCATTTTACTCACTCTGACCTTTGAGTCTCATCCATCGAAATGAGCGAATCTTTTTGTGAGTCATTTTGTTCAATTTGTCAAAATAACATTAAAATGTTATGAGATGATTCCAAACACATCTACAACTAGCCCAAATGTTGATCACACTACAAACAAGTCATAACTAGAATGCTACTATACAATGCTACTAAGAGAAAATAATCCTTCATTGTTTACCTGGTGTTTTATCTATGATTAGCTCTGCTCGCCTCTTCTGACAGGTCTTCAAATTTGCGTCAATCGTTCAACTGACACTGACAGTCCCATAGAAGCTTAACCAATGCACACAGTCTGAGTTGGAAACACCCATGAATCGTTCATCTTTTGAATCTTCTGGTTTTTGAGTCATTCGTTCATCACGTGACGGCATGTAAACAGATGACTCAAAACCAAAGACTCAAGAAATGAACAGATCAAATCTTTTTCAGGCTTTAAATGCATATGATTGACTTGTGTCTCTCAACAAACGACTCAAACCCGATAGAGGACTCAAAAACGAAAATAATCTTCTCCTCCACCTGCACAAATGTGAGCATGTGCGAATGAACGAATCACTCCCTGAGGAGGACTCATCGTTCTCGGGTCATCCAAAAAAGATTTGTTTAAAATGAACGAATTGTTCAAGAACAACCCATCACTAACCAAAACTTCAATCCACCACAAAGAAACGTTTAAGCGATTTTGTTTTTCAACCCAGCCTCAGCCTACACAAATACATTGCTCCAGGTACGTTTTATTGCACATTTCAGATGACAAACCCACTAGAGGGCACTGTATATATTTTCGTGAATATGAAAAACGTAATTTATGGTATATTTTATTGTATACTTCCAATCCACGGCCTTCTTGTAAATGTCCACAAGAAGGCAGGAGCTTGTCAGATCACCTAGACCAGCATACCACTGACCTAAACCCATCCAATAGTGTTTTCAAAAGCAAACGTATAAGCAAAAAAAATGCACCGTGACCATGTAGTTTTCTCTATTGTGGAACTGTGCTTCATTGGACTCAAACCTGAACATTTTACATTGCAAGTACAACACTGTACAAAAGGAGTTACTGAACAAACATCAGAAAGGTTGTCTATTTGGAGATGGATATGTTGAGGTATTAAGGCATTTTGTGGTATTTATTTGGTATTGTGTAAAGAACTCAATGAAAATAATGCTTTATTGGTTGATAATATGTCCTGGTATATATAATTTGTGTGAAAAGGAACATAAGTTGGTGTAACACTGCTCCATAAGAGATCATTTTACCAAAAAACTAGAGGAGTCTATCCAGGAGATCTAAATCAGAGTTGACACTGGTGTTGTTATTTTTATGTAAAAAGCATTAAAAACTGCTTTTGTAAATTGAAACAAAGAATTGATTTTAACAAAAAATATAAACTGACAAAAAAAACAAAAAAAAACAAAGTAAAAACTCAACTAACGACTTAAAGGTGCAGTATGTAAGTTTGACACCCAGTGGTTAGTAGGTATTGCATTCCTGGATCAAAACAAATGCAACAGCAGGTTGCCAGATTTAGGACAAACATCATCTACATTTAATAATGTTAAAGAGGTTTAATATGTATTAATTAGATTACAAACATTACCATTTCATGAGTGAGTGCATATTCTGCGCTTCTGAATGGCCGTATTTAAATTTCTGTTGTGTTTCATCTGGTGCAAACAGCTAAATTGCTTATCACTGCAAATCTCATCACGTAGCGTGTTGTTAGGACACCGGGTTACAATGTGACCTGCTCACCTAATGTTTACGCTTGTAATACTTTTATTATTTGATAATTAATAACCTCATGTGGAACTCTGAATCTCATTTTAGAGTCTGCTACTGTCCACTGGAGGTCGCATTTCGGTCAGAGACTCATGCTTTGAGAACCTTTCTGAATGAATGAATTAAATGCACCGTTTTCCATCAAGGCAACCCAGGGTGCCGAAATATGATTAGCTAAAGTGGCAATGGGCAGGTTTAAATTATCAAAAAGACAGATGTTCCGGCACGTAACTCACATTTTCAAAGCAGAATATAGACTTCAGCATTGTTTTTCGAATAAACAAGAATGTTCACTTAGCATGTTTCTTAAATATCTGCAAACATATTATGGTATTTTTATGCTTTAGAAGAGTCAAAAGCGTACATACCGCACCTTTAATTTTTTTGTAAAAAAAATTCTTTAATTTATCGTCTAAAGAATTAAAACTGAAACAACTTAAAGTAAAAATAAAACATTAAAAGACAAAAAAAGTTAAAAATGTGCTTGAAAAATGTGGTAAATGACTAAAATAAGTTGATTTTAATGTTACTAACAGGAATAAATACATAGAAAAAAAAAATCAAAAAAGAAAAATGACAAAAGCACATAAACTGACTAGAAAAGGAAACAAATGACAAATTAGTTTCTTTTAATTTTGATCTCATTTATAATGTTCTATCGTCTTTCAATGTGATATTTATGTAAAAAAGAAACCTCACTTATTCAAAAGTAGCTTTGTATTTTTAAAAATTTATTAATTTAATTTTTAATTGAGTCTTTTAGCATGATCAAGAGATTCGCATTCTGAATTTGACAAATACGTTGTATATAAACTATTGTTACACTAAAAAACATTTTTAATGTATGTCTAGATATAGTAAATATAATCAATACATAGAGTTAATATATTAATGATATTCCCTATTTTAATTACATATATTTTAATTTATAACCATGGTAAAGATGAATGACAATCTTTATTTTTGATTGCAAATAAATATTTATTAAATATTAAAATTCAATTAACGGAACAAAATAATTAAATGGGACAAAAAGTCTATATTGCACTTTCATTGTTTTGATGCTTGAAAATACCTTTTGTCTTTGACCCACATACTATATCACTATACCACTGATAAGAACAACAACAAGGCACTAGAAGCAAACCACAAATATCATCATAAGCACAAATATCTACAAAAACAGAGGAAGATGTAAACAATCTAAACAAATCCTGACAAAAGCTTTGCATGAGACGGAAGCAGTGATCAAGCGATCAGACGTGCACCCAAACACATGCAGCTGAGTCAGAGAAGGGAAACCTCGGCTTCCAGTCGGCCCGTCTCAGAGGTGAACCCAAACTAGGTCACCCGCCAGCCTGCCTTTCTGCACTGCAGCCTATTTATAGGAAAACAAAGACCTTTCCCCCACAGAGCCCATATCCGTCCAAATCCCCTCAAATGGATTGTTTCTACAGGGCACTGCGCAAAGCTGCATAATCCCAGTTCAATTACTTTATTTTGAATGAATCAGACGTCAACAAACAACAAGAGG
Organism: Danio aesculapii; assembly: GCF_903798145.1. NCBI lineage: Eukaryota > Metazoa > Chordata > Actinopteri > Cypriniformes > Danionidae > Danio > Danio aesculapii. Next base: position 37,953,442 of record NC_079451.1, read on the forward strand.
TAAGGAAATGCATTTGTAGCATTGAGAATAACAACATTTCTAATAGATGTTTTCATTTCTGGTGACTAAAATATTGTATAATAATGCTGAAAATTCAGGAATAAATTAGATTTAATATTGTTAATAATAATATTTTACAATAGGTCAATGTTTAAATATCTTTTAACAAAGAAATATAGTCTTGGTTAGCAGAAACCCTTACTTAGTGCATGTCTGCTTTGAACTTGCTTTAGGTTTATGAGACTTGCATTAATCTATTATTTACAAACCACTAGATGTAAAATCTAAAATAAGACGCTTTCAGTGCACTCGCTGAACTACAGCACTTCTCAACAAAATGTAAGTATACAGCAAGGGTATATTCTTTCTTTCTTTCTTTGCACAGCTTATATAATACTTGTACTTAGGGAAATATCTTGGGTCCCACTTTATATTAGATGCCCTTGGTCACGAATGAATGTGTTTACATGAGTTGTGTTTTGAATGTTCCTTTCATGATCCCGTTTTACAATATAGAACATAATTCAATTAAAATCAAATGCCACATTGGCTATCCACATTTCCTCCAGAGTTTCATGTAATTTCAGGTGTTTCATTTTCAATTTGTCAACTTTAACTGCAGTTTAGCACTTTCACTTTCATTCAGGAACATTTCATGCATGGCCCCTGTGACAAACGAGATATTGGATGTAAGGAACTGCTGGAAGAGTGTAGTTTTATTGGAATTTTTGATGTCGCACACCGAATGGAGAGAAAAAAAAAACTCTAAAACTCGCATTTTTCTGTAGATGCAAAGACTCGGTAGGTGCAAAAAATAGCATCAAACGGCCATGTGTGTATAGACTATATGGACACAAAATCATACGCGAAGAAAATCCTACACAACAGTGATAGTTTGATTAAGGTGTTTACAATCGAAGAGCATTTACAGCGAATCTTTCAGTCTATGAGAACATTAATCACATACTTACTGTCTCTTAAATCTGTAGAGACAGGACAATTAACACGAACTGGAACTGCGTCTTTTTTAAAAGACATCGAGCAGCAAATCCGGATTTTACCATTTCCAGATTTGAAAAGCTCTCAGGTAAAAAAAAAATGTTCCTTACAAACATATGTCGCATGTTTGCAGACCACTGTAATCCACAAATGTGGGCCCACACACAGTGGTGCCCTCATCCTGGGAAAATAGAAACAAAATCTTCATTGCAGACCATTTATAAACGCAACACTGACAACCCATGCCTCAGAATAATTCTTCTTCTTCCATTTGTTTTAATTACGGTTAACAACACAATGTGGCATCTCTCGGAACACTTTAACAGATAAATGAGTCCTCGAAGCTATGTCATGCATAAAAATCAATTTGCACGCTTATTGTGAAACATACGTGTCCTAATAGTGTTTTAGCATTGTGGAACATATATATGCCTGTCAACATCTCAAAAAATCTGTTTTGGGGTTTTATGAACCTTAAGTGTAACAAATATGTACTTAATAATTTGTTACAATGTACTTATGTAAATACATGTTTTTACATTGTACTTATGCTTTATTAAATACTCAAATCTGTAATAAACTTCTTTAATTACACTGTTGACCATCCCTTACACATTAACCCATCATTAAACCTACCCATACGACAAATCCTGTCTCTAACTCCACCTGTATTCCACTTCAAGAGCACCAGAAGTGTTCTGCAATACATTATAAACAAAATAAGTACCCTGTATTTATTTTTGATGCAAGTACATAGTAGTTAAGGCCACCTAATATAAAGTTTAGCATGTTAAGCATGTAGCGTTTTTCTTACCTAAAATCTCTTTAAATCTAACAAGAGAATGAAAGATGTCTTTCGGAATTAAATTAGGTTATGTCAAATTTAGAAAGGGATAAATAAATGTATAATAAGTTCATAAATCTCACATAAAAGATAAAAACAACATTGATTATTAACTTAAACAGCTGTGCCGCACCAGCAACAGCAGCTCTCTGAGACTTGTTTATCTGGGACAGTGAAAGTTCAACAAGAGTTTACCAGCTTTTTGCTTTTGACATATACTGCAGTTCACAAGTTTGGAGTCAGATTAACTTTACTCTTTTTTTTATTATTATCACTTTTATCTTCATTTACAGTAAATATTACCACAATTATCAGTTTTAATCCATGTATAATTTTTTTAGATTTTAGTGCCATGTGATGTTACACTCTAATATGATGATTTAGTCCTCAAGAAACATTTCTTATCATCAATATTGAAAACGGTCGTGTTTTGGAAACCATGATCCCTTTTAAAACAGAAATCTTCTATAACTTCATAAATGTGTTTACTTTCACTTTTGATCAACATATGGCGTATTTGCTTAATGAGAGTATTAATTTATCTCTCTCAAAAAAAAAGAAGAAGAAACAAAAACTTACTGAAATAGTGCAAATAATAGTGCAGGCTAACAGTCATAACTGATAAGACATTGTCAGGGCTTTTGGCAAAGAAGCCACCATAACTGGACAAAAGCATCCAACAGTTTCAAGACAGGTGGGCAAAAACTGGCCCTGCGCAAATAAGCTAAACTATTACGGCTGTCAGATTAAAGTAAAATATGAAATTAAAAGAAAAGTGGCATTATATTTACACGTACAGTATGCACATTGCATTTATTTCTTTACACACTGTAAAATCGTGCAGTCCAGTTAATTAAATGAAGCGAGTTCTTAAGTTTGTACTTAATAGAAAGTTGCATAAACTCAAAATTTGATTATATTAGGGTGAACTTAAACCGAATGATTTCCCCCAACCATGCAGATTTCTAGTTCCCAGCATGCTTTGGGTCAGACTGAAAAACAAACGTAAAAGAATTAAGTGTTACTGTGTATTTTTTTTGCACACAATTAAAATAGAGAGACATGGTTAAGTGTCTGCTAACTTGGAGTTATAAGTTGCAAAACTTAAACGGTCTAAGTAAATGTGACTATATGTGAAGGAATATTTTGAATATATTAGTAAGAAATAAATACCTAATAAAAGTAAGATTCGTTCATTCATTTTCTTTTCGGCTTGGTCCCTTTATTAATCTGGGGTTGCCACAGCGGAATGAACTGCAAACTTATCCAGCATATGTTTTACGCAGCGCATGCCCTTCCAGCTGCAACCCATCAATGGGAAACACCCATACACTCCCATTCCCACATATACTAAACGGACAATTCACCTATAGCACATCTTTGGACTTGTGGGGAAACCGGAGGAGGAAACCCACGCGAACACGGGGAGAACATGCAAACTCCACACAGAAATGCCAACTGACCCAGCCAGGGCTCGAACCAGCAACCTTCTTGCTGTCAGGCGATTGTGCTATCCACTGCGCCGCCGAGAATTAAGATAAAACTACTTAATTGAATAAAGGCAATGGGTTTGCACAATTGAATTAAATTAACTTAGCAAATTTATATTTACAATGCATTACAACTAAACATTCATGATATTGTTTACCATATGATATTGGCTGTAGCCAATCAGACGCTTTATGATTAGTAAATTAAAAAGCTGTTATTATTTCTGCCCATCCTAAATGACATTATGCACGCCTATAAATTCATCTAAAAATTTTGCACCATCGTTGCTCACAAAAAATGTATACTTCACACTAAACTAGCTTACTGTGAAGCTGACATATAGCATTCTGTATTCTATTAATTGACATCATTAAATAAATAATAATGATTTTTGTCATAATACAGCAATACTGTACAGGGTTACAAGTTTCTATTAAATGAGTCTATATCTAAACGTATAAATAATATATAAATTTAAACAGTTTGTAGATAACATATCATTAATTTTAAAGTATTCAGATTGGTTACATTTGTTGATTACATTTAAATAGTTGATATAAAATTCAACATACACAGCAAAAATGCAGAGCAAAAAAGCCTCTGATAACAAAACAATGCTTAAAAAAAAATAAATAAATAAAAAAAGATATGGTCACACTTTATTTAAAGGTACAGTTCTCACTAACAACAAACCCTTAACAAAGACTTAGCTCAACCATGTCCTTATTTGCTGCTTTTTAATAGTTTAATATTAAGGTAGTAGTTAGGTTTACGTATTGGGTAGGATTAGGGATGTGGAATAAGATCATACAAGTACTAATCACGGGTGTAAATCCTGTAAAAAAAAAAAAAAGATACATATACATACATACACATATATGTACACTTAAAATAATTGTGCAAGTAGAAAAACAAACAAATGCACATTCAGAAACAGTTGAGTTCACCCTCCCTTTTCTCACAGTGGTTTGGCCTACTGCCAGCTTTCGCACCTCATCTTACCTACTTTACACATGAGTCAAGTTTGCTGCTGCGGCTCAGTTAATGTTGAACTCCAGTAAGTAATGCATTTTGTTAACTAAAAATAAAGCAATTCTCTTTAATGTAGTTGATGCTGACTCTATCATAAATTAGTTGTGGCAAAAATGCTGATTACCGATGTAATTTACCATGAATCTGCGATGTTATTGATTAATATATTACTTATCTAGTTCTCATTAGCTTGTTGCATAGTGTACTGCAGCTACAGTAACACACCAAAGCTGTTTGCCATGCATTATTTTATTTGTGATGACTGGGGATAATGTTAACTACATTGAAATATGTACAATTTGACTATTATTTGTGTCCCGTTCAAAAATTGCTCATGAGAAATTTATATTTATTGTTAAATGAAATGTACGCCCATGAAACTAATAAACAGCCAATATCTTAATAATAAGCCTGTAATAAACCAGTATTTAACAGTGGAAATTGATGCTTAACTACTAACTAAAGTCTTGCCAAATATATATGTGTGCTGGAAAAGTTCATTTCTAATCCTTATACATGATATTTTCCACGTTGTCTCTGTCAATAGGAATATACAGAGTCCTGCAGAACCTACCTGGTCAGACACATTATACCAGCCGTAATTGAACGGACTGGGCCGATCTTCAGGAGAAAGCGCCACCACGACCAGGTTATAACAGGCTCTGGAGGTGTAGAGCAGGATAACTACCGCCCCGATGGCTGTGGCCTGGCATACTGACGTCCCCTGGATCACAAATCACAAGCATCACCACATTTAGACAGAAGCGTAATTTCTTTTCCAAACACCACTGAAACTTAAAACACTGCACCGTCATGTTCCGATACCCATTGATGAAGTAAGCCATTATGCAAATATTTATGCAAATATGAAAAGAAACTTGGGGCCAGATTTATTTAACAGCCTAAAATGATGCAGGTGATTCTAGTGAGTAGTGGCATCCTTTTTTTCAGGCATTAAAAGGATTATTCACCCCAAAATAGAAATTTGCATATTATTTTCTCACCCTCACCAAGTCATTCCAATCCTTAGTATCTTTTTTTCTGTTGAACAAGGAAAATTTTTGAAGAATGTTGAAAAAAATATTATGAAAGTCAAAATTTCCAACATTCCTCGTTTTCTTTCGTGTTCAACAAAAGCGGAGTAAATGACAGAATTTTCTCTTTTGGGTGAACTATCCCTTTAAATACACAAATAAACTGACTATATCCAAAGTCCCTTAATCTTTGCTATATCACACCTAGTAAATCAATATAGGTGATTAGTGAGTGAAGTTCAAATTTACAATGTTTATTTTGCTACATTATAGGAAATTATGTTGTACATTAGGTGAACAATTAATCTGTGCAAGTTACTCCACTGAAATAAATGTTTGAGTAAAGGTCTGAACATTTGCTTTGTGTTTTTAGAGGCGGCCCTTTTTTACTGTTGACGTCAGTTTGATGGCTTCAGCTACAATATTCTTAACCATGCCACTCTTAAGGCCCATTTACACCCATCACAATAGCTATAAAAATAAAGTTATAAAAACCGTTCACAGTGTTAAAGAATAGCATAGATTACACAACACCTACAACAATAAAGATACATTGGAACTACAGCTGGGCGATATGGCAAAAATGCAATCTCGATAATTATTTTCCATACTAAACGATAACAATGTAAATTTCGATATAAGTCAACAATGACTGAAGCCACAAAAATTAAAGGGTTCATTTAATGGAATAACATTTTTGGCTGATAAATTTTTGGTCGTCGAAAATTTGGTCCATCTCTAATATTAACACACTTTTTGATTCCAATTGTTGCACATTTTTGCTGTGTGATCTCTTAGATCAATATGGTGTAAAAAAAGTCAAGAGTTTATCCTTGTTATTGACATAAATTTTTATCAATTCGATTTAATATCATTTATCGACCCCGCCCTGATTGAAACTACATTGTTGAGATCACTTTCAGAATGATTTTTCCCAGTCAAGGAACAAGAAAACACTGACAGCCAATCAGAATGCATTGAAAATTAAAGGGCTTGCTCAATGCAGACAACACCGTCAAAATAAGCGCACTGCTTTATGTTAATCTCTCACTTGAAAGATTATTTAAAGATAATAACTATCATGGACACAATTGGCTATACCATGGGAAATAATGATTAATAACAATAATAATTAAATTAAAGTCAAAGTCATTCTGGCAAATTGAAGTATACAAATACTAGTACCGCTGCAATTCAGTGCTAGTTTCTGTGTCTTTGTGTTGCCTTGTTTGAAACTGCTGGGAATCTGACTACGATTGCTAAATTCACTGTTTGATTACATTGATTACACAACACCAGCTTAATATAGTATATTCAGGATGCGTTAGTATCACACTGAGGAAACCTACTGATCATAAGGGATAATGCCAAATTAAAAGCATAATCTAGATGTTTGGGAGAAGGATATTGGTCAAACTATTAAAGAGAATGACTGGGACATTGTACTTGAGAATATATACCTGAAATGTACCTCTTGGGATCCATGAGCTCATTTTTTAAATTTTTTTAATAGGATATATCTTACACCAACACATATTAAGAAAATGTTTGCCAATGCCACAGACTTGTGTTTCAAATGTAAAAAAGATAAAGGTACCTTCATTCATTGTTTTTGGGACTGTGACAACATTTTGCCATTTTGGAAGGAATACATAAGGTACTGGAAAACATTCTCAAGCTAAATTTTGATATGACCCCAGCTTTGTATTTACCTTAATGTGAACAATTTGTTTGAAAAAAGATGCATTACAGTTATTTATTGTCCTGGTATTTTTAGCTAAAAAATGTATTTTGCTACTTTGGTCTGCATCACAGGCTCCACCAAATTGAATTTACATATGAAAAACATAAATAATCTGACAGTTTTTAGCCAATTTGCTCTCCTCAGGGAATACATAAAAAAGCTCTCTTAAATTAACACAGGATCCTTGTTATACATTTACAATTTTTGTTTAATCTCCACCAAAAGACAGCTCTAAAATGGTGTGATTGTACTTTATGCATTTATTTAAGTTTTTTAAAATACTAATTTCTTTGTTATTTTGCATTTTTAAGACTCTACACTCCGTAACACATTTATACATTTTGATGTTAATATTTTGTTAATATGGGCATATAATAACATTTTTTTAAAAAAAAAAGCATAATCTAAAAATAAACAGATCAGTATCGCTTGTCTGTGTGGACACAAAGCGTCACCTTGGAATTATAAGGTTCTATCTATGTTCTGAATGATTTTGAGATGTTGAGCTTCAAAGTTTTCATTCCATAACAGACAGTATGTGTGTAACATTTGTTTTTTAAATAAAAAGTCTTAAAATGTAAACAACTTATTAAATAAACATCCCATAATGTTAATAAGCGGTCATTTAATAAGAATATGTCAATAACTCAATTTTGACAAAAATGTCAGATAGAACATTATAATACTAAGGTGACAAAATATGTTTATATTTATCGTTATCATTCTTGAAGTGAACGGGCCTTTACCGTTAGTCTGCTATGGAGGAAATTATGCGCATAAATGGCTCCGCCCCCTACTCAATATTCGGTTTCATTTGAAAGTACATGAATAAAACACTCTGAAATAAAAGATTGTAATTACTGTATATGATCTTCTCTCATAAATGCATCTAAATTAGAAAATCCTGCAAATGCATCAGAACATCCCTAATGTTTCCCTGCGTGTCTTTACTACATCCCCATTGTAATTTTTAATGGCAAAAGAGTAAATCTGACCTTCGAGTCCACCTGAATCCCTATCCACTTACCTTAGACTCCAGGTAGACGTTGGCAGAAGACATTTTAGCAATCTTGAAGATGCAGATGGCGAGTGAGACAGCACAGAGAACGAAGAGGCTGTCGTTGACCAGCACTCGAGCCAGAACTGCATCTTTAACCTGACTCTCGCCAGCATCCCCCTGAACCAGCATGGCACACGTCACATTTACCACCAGGAAAAAAACACCAGCCAGGAGAAATCCCAGTCGCAATGGCACCCTATCATGAGTGGAGAGAGGATTTATTACTTCAGACAAATAAAATGACTCCTTCCCCAATGTGTTTTTTATTTGTTGTTAAGCACTTTGTTGAGAAAGCACCATTTCAAATAGAACTTGTTACTGTGATTACTAAATATCACCACTCATACTGTACATCACTTAAGTGCACTTTATCCTAAACAATCGGTTTTATTTTACTTAATCTAATGTTGCTATCTAACAAACAAAACGTTTCTTTCATCTTTTTTTTGTTATTTGTAAAAATTGTATATAATATTTAATGTGTTGTATGTTATATTTTATGGTATCTGTTATGTTATGCATGTTATATATGTAATGTTTTACATGTTATATGTTATACATGTTATATTACAAGTTATATGTTATGCTTTGTTATATATTATGGTATATTACGTTACGCTATATGTTCTGCTTTATGTTATGTTATATATTGTTACATTTTACATGTTATTTTATGTGTTATGTTTTGTAATACATGTTATATGTTATGTAATGTGTTACAGATGTTATATGTTATACATGTTATATGTTGTTACAAGTTATATGTTATGTTGTATTATATATGTTATGTTATACATGTTATGTTATACATGTAATGTTTTACATGTTCTATGTTATTCAAGTATATTACAAGTCTATTATATATTACAAGTTATATGTTATGCTATATGTTATATATTATGGTATATGTTATGTTATATGTTATATTATATATGGTTACATTTATATGTTATGTAGTACATGGTATTTGTCATGTAATATATGTTTTATGTTATACATGTTATGTTACAAGTTATATGTTATGTTTTATATTTGTTATATGTTATGCTTTATGTTATATGTTATGCTATACATTATGGTATATATTATGTTACATTTTTATGTAATATTATATGTTATGTAATAACATTTATAATAATGTTTTGTTATACATGTTATATTTTATGTTACAATTTATATGTTATGCCATGTATATATTTTATGTTATTCTATATATATATATATATAAAATATCTTCTGTTATGTTATACATGTTATGTTATTTGTTATAGCATAACAAAGTGTAACAAAGCATAACATATAACATATAATATATAACATGTAACATGTTATGCTATATATTAAATGTTACATGTTATGTTACATGTTATGCTATATTTTAAACAATGTTATGTATTATATGTTAAATTATTCTAAACGTTATGATATATGTTACGTTATATATTATGTTATATGAGTGCAATATGTTATGCTATATATGTTGTTATTTGTTCTATGCCATATGTTATGTTTTATGCTATGTTATTTCATATATCAGATTGTTTTTATCCCCTTCTGTTAAATAAGATTGTATATTCTCCTATAATACTTCTTGGAGGAAAATACTTTTTTGCTGCATAAATTTAAGCCCAATTCTATAACACTTCATGCTCAGTATTTGGCTTCACTCAAACATATCTAATAGATATCACATTGAATAAATTAAACATGAGATGTGAGCTTAAAGACATTGAGCCGATGGGCGCAGTGGGCTCTGTCTGGGTCAGAAGTCAATCCTCTCTTGTTCCCCTTCCCCCTTTTTTTCATCCCGACTCAAAGACGGGACGGCTGGAAGACCGAGAGGATTTCATCTCCAGGCTTTTCACTCAGCATCAAGCTCTAATCACCTGATCAAAGCCTTCATTTGTACAGACTGATGCTCCAAATGAAGAAAAAAAAAAAAAAAAAATCGAGTCTGTATTAAGTTGTCTCAAGCTTCTTTTGATATTTCAGCTTAGTCCTAAATTTACACCCCAAATTTTCTAATGCCATAGCTTTGACTGAGAATCAGAAACCGCTTGCATTAAAGCTGATATTGCTGAAAACTGCTCAAGAGTAACAGTAAAGACATCTACAATTTTACAAAATTGATCTTTCTATTCCTATCAATATACAGTTAAAGTCAGAATTATTGGCCCCCTTTGAATTTTTTTTGTCTTTTTTTAAATATTTCCCAGATGATGTTTAACAGAGAAAGGAAATTTTCACAGTATGTCTGATTATATATTTCTTCTGGAGAAAGTCTTATTTGTTTTATTCGGCTAGAATAAAAGTAGTTTAATTTTTTTTAAATATCTGGTAAAATATTATTTACTCTCATCATGGCAAAGATAAAATAAATCAGTTATTAAAAATGATTATTAAAACTATTATGTTTAGAAATGTGTTGAAAAAGATCTCACCATCAAACAGAAATTGGGGAAAAAAAATAAACGGGGGGCTTTTAATTCTGACTTCAACTTTATATAGATTGATAGATAAATATATAGATACAAATATCTCTCAGGGGTTTTCCTAGTTGAAAATGAGGCGAAGGTGGAGTCTTGATGATAAAATTATTGCTACTTGAAACAAACATATTTTGTATGATTGTTGTAATATTTCATACTTGTAATCTTGTAGTATATTTATTTGTTTATAATAATGGTTACCACAATAATATTTAGCAAAAAAAGTAACATTAAATAATTGAAATTTGACAATAATACATTTTCTGAGCAGCAAATCAGAATGATTCCTGATTGATCATGTGACAAAAGTTTGCACAAAATTTAGCTTTGCATTATGGGGGAAAAATATTCTAAAATAAATTAAAAGAGCTATTTTTTTTAATTGAATTAATATTTTAAAACCGATAGTTATTGACGCATACACACTAAAACAATGAAGTTTGTTCAAACTACTAAAGTTATTGCAAAAGAAAAACTCTAAACAATTGTGTTTCAGCTTATTTTAAATGTTTTATGTTCAATCCACTTAAATTTGTAAAAACTAAGTTAACTCCCTTCATGTTGTCCCAACACAAATCGATTATTTGGAACCCAGAATTTTTTTACAGTGTAGGGGGGTAAACAATACTACACTGTAAAAAAATGCTGGGTTGCACACAATTCCTTCATGTTCCAACACAAATCAATTAATGTAATCGTTTATACAACTTAAACAGGATTGAACAAAACAATTAAGTTGTCCCCCCAAAAACCTTAAAGGTTGTGCTTTTTCAACTTATTTTAAATGAGTAGTTTGAACAAGCAGCAAAAGGACCAGAATTGAGAACCACTGCTCTAAAGCAACCACATTATGAATACACAGCATTTACAGCAAGAAAATTAAGTCTCTTACTTGTACTTGTTGAGCTCTGGGGAATATTTCGCTTTGGCTTTGAAAATCACCTATGGAAGAGGACACAGAGAAATAAGTTTTAGAGCTATTTCAGCTTTATGGATGTGACCTTTGAAGTAAAATCTCAAAACATAAATTCACAGAGAAAGGATATCTCAACATTATATTGAAACATCTAATATTTTCCAAAACAACTAACCAGAGAGTTATGGGACCAGAAAAACGTCAATCTGTAAACATTTAAATATACATGCATTATGGATGTGACCAAAAAAGTTAGCGATAGGGATGCTCATTTCGGTTAATTTTGCCAACCGACAACTGCTGCGCATTAACTGCTAACCGGTAAGATTAATATAAAATTATTATTTAATAAAAAAAATGTCTATTTTGTCTATAAAATGTCTAAAAGATGTCTATTTTGTGACTGACACATTAAACATTGCATTTTAAAATACTAATTTATTTTAACTTGCTAATATGCGAACATATTAACAACAGAACAATAACAGAATATTTTCATGCACCTGCAGTGTTTTTAAAAGCATAGAAATAAAGAATGAACTAAATAAAAAGAATAAAATAAATAATCCTGCTCTAGATATTTTTCAGCTAAAGACCAATTTAGATTACAAAACGAAAACACTGACCTAATACTTTAAGAACGAAAACACTGACCTAATACTTTAATACTGTTTTTTTATCTTTCGTCAAATAAAAATGGAAAATATACATTTAATTAATGCTCCACTGTAATTCTTATATCACAAACCTCTGTCAACATTTTTAATAAAAGTCTTTAAAGATTAAAGATTATGTCTTGATCGTCTGGTTTTACTTTAGAGCTTGTGTGCTTTTATTTCCTCTCTCACTCACGGTCCATGTGTGCGTGCTGCGTGTGATGAAAGACTATGACGAGGCTCATATGTTAATTTTTGTAAATTATGGGCTACTATAGCATATAACATTTTTTTGTTTACATATGGTATTGCATTAATTTGCATATAAGTTATATAAGCTGTAAAATAAAAGCCTCAGTTTGGTGTGGCCGATCACACCGAACTTGCTTTTTTGTTCCAAAAACGCGAGGCGCACCACACTGCCTTTTTTGTTGATGAAAAAAGCTGGTTGTGCTTTGTGCCACTAGAAAACGACTGAATCAGCTTAGTATTGTGCGTGAGTGTTGCTGTCAATGTTGTTATAATTGTAATATTTAATAATATTGTGATTTTCAAAATTTGTAAAGTAATACAGCTTTGGATAACTTGAAAGTGACCACTAGTCTCTCCTCCATCTTTAAATGTTCTCCGTAGTCCTCTTGACAACACAAACACTGCAGGCACCTCAAGAGAAACCTTGCCTCTGCTTTCAGTTGGTTGAAGAATGAAAAAGCGCAAAAATGCGAGGCACGCAGGGCACATAACCAGCACGCAAAACACTCGTGGTCAATAGTAAACCATTCAAAAGATGCGCGTCTCAACGCAAAAAGCAGCCAAATATCCCCTTATGCAGCCAAACGTTAAGAATATATAACCTAATATTTTGTTCATCATTTATCTGACACCTTTAATCCGTTAAAAACGCACCTTTTCGGTTAACGGTTAATCGGTTATTTTGAGCATCCCTAGTTTGAGAGTTTGCACTACACAACATACTTTGTAGAAATTGTGTGACTTAAACTGCACAACCCAAAAGAAATAATGCTAATCAAAAGGATCAGAGTTGGCTCTCTATAAAACAAAAATTATGATTTTGTTGACATTTTTGCATTTATGAAGGAAAACCTTCGTTATGGATGTGACCTCTCTCCGTTATGGATGTAACAGATGTGAAATTTCCACTTGTATGAATTTAAAATCAAATATAATAGTTTGAAAACATTGACAGACATTTGAGTATTTTTACAGTCCTGTAAAAGTACAAGCCTATGCAAAACACCTAGAAAGGGTTTAGCCATTTTGATGACATTTGCATGGAATTGCTCACTACCAAATTGATAAAAACATAATTAGTACACAATCTAGCTTGGTCATTCGAGGAGAAGTGTTATCAGTAATGGAGAAAAATGTTTTCACCATGCAACTTCTTATATCTGTAGTAATGACTAGCTTGTGCTAAAGCAGAGATAAGAGTGCCGAGGGACCAGGCTGTATCTCAGAGTTTGTTTAAACAGAAACATCTCCTGGTTAAGCAAACACCCTCAGAGCTCAATAACCACTAAAAAGTTATTGGTTATACCTGAGGTCTGTGCAACTCAGCCCTAAGGTCAACCTAAGGTAAGCACAACTACGGATGCTTGCACAACAGTCACTGATAAGCATTTGTGGGCCGTTTACACTGACATGGCCTTCATTTAGCTCAAACAAAGTACATAATCATTTAGCAGGTGATGCACATTCACTAGCATTCAAAAGACAGACTTATGTATTGAGTAAAAGTCAATAAAACTGATCGGACCAAAAGAAGTGACTATTTATTTAAAGTAGGGCTTCACAATATTGGAAAAATCTGTCATTGCGATATTTTGTATTTCTGCAATATTTATTGCAATATGAATATAATTATTTCACTAGATGACTGGAATAGCTCAATTTGGAAAGAACACTTTTTATTGATTAGGATGATTTCATAGCCCAGATAATCTGCATAAATTTGCATACATTTATTTTAATTGTTTTGGTGAGTCTAACTGTAATCACTTGTAAGCAAATAAAACTGCATAGTCTTCATTAAAATCTAAATGCAATACATTTTCATTATTATAATTTCTTGGCCCCATAGTTTTTTTCAGGTTACACTTCACAATAATTTTAAATTATGGTACCTGGTCAGCTAATTCCACTAAAACTTTGCTCAGGGATAAATAAACAGAAGCTGTACTTGATATTGCAGATCCTGCGATGTAACTATTACGAATTATCACATTGCGATATCGATGTTGAAACATTACCAATGACTAATTTTAGTGCAAAACAAATGCACCGTCAACACTTTCATTTCATTAATAATGCAACATTAGCACCCGGGCTATTTTTACTGCTAAATGCAGTCAACACATTAATCACTGCAGGTTCTAATAAGAATGAAAAACAGATATATTGGTGCAGAAATAATGCACAAGTTATTCATAAAATAACGCACAAAAGACAAAGGCTATAATGTTAAGCCTTATTACACAGTCAGAGACTTGCTCAGATGCATGCTTTTTACCGCTATGATAGCGCGTGCTAGAAAGCTACTCAAAATCCTGCTCAGGTCAGGCGTTTTTTTGGTTACCGACTCATCTTAGTTAGACGCCTCATCGCTGCACATATCATTTTGCACTGCGCTAGTGTAAATACTGCTTTAATGTTGCTGAAAACTATACTTTTGTCATATATTACGTTTTAAAATACTACCATAAAAAGGTTCTTAATTATTGTCTGAAAAAACTTTTGAGCAGCAGCCTAACTTTTCAGTTTTTACTGACTTTCAAGATGGTAGTCCAATCGAAAGTGACTGAAAGCCTCCAACAGCAGGTTGACCACATGAAGACCAAATGGACCCTTTCAGTCATGAGATAACAAATCTATAATTTCTGGCAACATCAGTACAAAGTCCCCCAAAAAGGCTAGCCATCCACTAAACTGGTTCAAAGTTCACTTTAGTGATGTTTAGCAAGTTTAATTTTTTGGGGTCTGATGGGATACTTATGTTCGTCATTAATCTGGGAAAAGACTGAAGCCTGATGCGTGTGTAAAAGAGGTCAAGGGTTAAAGTTTACTAATGTTTCTGCAAACATTTATCAGAAGCTCTTTCAGCAATATGCAGCTCTTTTTCTGTGTTAATGCTCAACAAAGTGAACGTTGGAGGGCATTTATTCCACATTGTAAAAAAATTCTCTTACTGCGCTAAATATTTTAGTTGAATCAATTGATCTTTTCTAGTCATCTCAACTTACATCAAATATATTACGTTAAACTTAACTTTAAACATTTTTTAAAAATGATTATCTTAGTAAAATAAGTAACTTAAAAGCGTTTGCTTTATTTTTTATAGTGCAAAACATCTTTGAGCTACCATTGGTCAGTGCATTTCATGCGATTGCCGGATTTTGATGTATGTTTTTTCCACCACGATTAATTTTTTATTCCACGAAGGTCAGACACAAGAAGAAGAAAAACATCAACAACAACAACAAACTGGTAAGTCAAGTATAGCAGAACTGTTTTATTACGGAGCAGAAAAGATGATTACGAAACTTTTCTTCTCTCACAGCCCCCATTGTGGTTGTGTTTAGTGTACAACTCCGCCTCCTGGGGGTGTCTGAATGTTCGAAAACAGTATAACTTCAGTATAACACCAAACAAAAAAAAACCAAAACAAAGTTTGTTCTTCGATTTTATTTGAAGTATACCAGGGACTTAAGTGTTCAAAAAGTGTTCATAAATTGTACTCCAATTCAGTCTCAATTTTGCTCAGCCTTAAACTTTTGAACAGTAGTGTGCGAAAATATAAATACTTTCAAGCAATGATACTAGGCCATTAAGGGCTTTTTAAAAGTCTGTAGACTATAAACAACAGCAGTAGTCGGCAACCAAAACCGGAACTGACCTCAAATTTCTGCACCTGCTGATTTAAAAAGGGGTCTGGCTTTCAAGATAAAAATTATATTAAATTAGATTAGGGCGGCACGGTGGCTCAGTGGTTAGCATTGGTGCATCACAGCAAGGAGGTCGCTGGTTTGAGTCACGGCTGGGTCAGTTGGCATGCAGTCTGCATTTCTGTGTTTGCATGTTCTCCCCATGTTTGCGTGGGTTTCTTCAGGGTGCTCCGGTGTTCCCACAGTCCAAAGACATGTGCTATAGGTGAATTGAATAAACTAAATTAGCCTCAGTGTAAGAGTGTGTGCGCGAATACGAGTGTGTATGGGTGTTTTCCAGTACTGGATTGCGGGTGGAAGGGCATCCACTGCATAAGACATATGTTGGAATAGTTGGCGGTTCATCCTGCTGGGCGATCCCTGATAATCGGGAACTAAGCCGTAGAAAATGAATGATAGAATAAATTTGATTAAAAGGATCCATAATGCTATCACTTAAAGATTGAAAACTGGAATACGTCACTTTGTTTATGCTGTTACGACAATGTGTATCACTATCAAAACCAGGCATGTGTTCAAACAGTCTACTTGTTGACTAATGGCACTGCAGCATTCATAATATTTAGTCAATATTTTTCAGCAGCTTATTTACACATTTATGGTTTGCTTCAGCACACTGACAAAATTTCCAATTAGGCTAGGGAGCATGGGAATTTACGAGCACACTGTTTAGGAAATAACAGTGAAAACTCGCACATCATGGCAACATTCTACTCTTCTGGTCTTTCTCTAGTCACATTGCTGATGATTAAGATTATTGACAGGGCCTAATACTATTATTCTCTGACACAGCTGCCAGTGACATTTGACTTGTTTGATTTGAGAAAAAATAAATAATAATAATAATAATAATAATAAATAATAATAATAATAATAATAATAATAATAATAATAATAATGAATAATAATAAGAAGAAAAAATAATAATAAATAAATAATAATAATAATAAATAATAATAATAATAATAATAATAATAATAATAATAATATAATAAATAATAATAATAATAATAAATAGTAACACTTTATTTTGATGGTCCATTTGAGTATTAGTAGACTGTCTGCTTAATATCTGTTGATACTGCTGCTAAACAGACATTTAACTGACTATAAGAAACTTTGCAAGTACATGTCAACTTACACGAACCCTAACCTAACCTTTATAATCTTATGAGAATTAGTTGACATGTAGATGCAATGTAACAAACGGACCATCAAAATAAAATGTGACCAAAAAAAATTCACTTTACTCAAACTACTGACCAATGACTAACTAATTTCTTACCTGTATTCAAGTATGTTTGAGCAACTGAATCAGCATCTCTCATGAATATCAAGAGGACTCTTGTAGAAAACAGCTGAACACACTGTGAAAGTAAGGACACTTTCAATCACTAGAGAACGACACCAGTTTCACAGGCTGCGCTTGACAGCCTTCAGTGGCACATGTGCAAATTGAGAACAGATGCTGTGTTGTTAGTATGCACAAGAGGCATCTGCAATGACTTACAATGACTTTACAGGTTTTATGAAAGAAAAAATTACAACAGTGATCTTAATTAAAAGGTCAAGAAATTCAACCAAATTATATTTTTTGCAATTTCAAAGATATAAAGTATAAAATATATGTGCATGTGCTTTTGCTATGCATGCATATGGTAATATTAACATTGGGGGGGGGGGGGGGGGGGGGATGGTCACAAGACTCATGGTCTTGGTCATATTACAGATTCTGAGTCATGGATTAGATTATTTTTCAGAGCAGTGAAACATAATGAAAAACAACTAGCATAACAAATCTAATATTCAAACATTACTACAGACCAGAAAACAGTCAACATAGACACTAAAAATAAGTGCTTTTATTTTTATATTGGTCTAAAATTATAGTAGGGCATCCAAAAAAAGGAATTAAATTTAAAATACATTGCACAGAAACTGCACAATAAGGATAAAGCAGGGATTTCTGGGCAAATTCCAGCATGGACATTTTTTTGGTTGTATGCAATATCTCTCTTTATATCATCAATTTTAGGTTTATTTTAATTATTATTATTATTATAGATTTTTTCTCTCTTTTTTTCTAATATTTCGGTTTTTATGTGTAATAGGTAGGCATGGGCTGGTATAAGATTCTGACGGTATGATAACGTGGATAAAAATCGGTTTCACACGGTATCACAGAATTGTGATCACAGCTCTAAAATAAAGTTCTTTTTAAACTTCGTAGTAACAAACAAACAAAAAATAAATAAATAAATAAATAAAATTACTAATACTAAATAATTTGGAACAGTAAATAAGTCAGGCTAAATTATTAAATCATTGACTTCTGCTCTCTTCATTAGTTTCAAAAATCACACTTAAAAAACCTTTACATAGGAGCGATATATCATAATTTTTTTTGCGGTTTTAATACATTGACTTTTCCAAACCGCTGTAAATCTTGAAACCAATTATTGTCCCATGCCTAGAAATAGGCTTACCTTTATACAGCTATACATTTACATTTACATTTAGTCATTTAGCAGACGCTTTTATCCAAGCGACTTACAAATGAGGACAAGGAAGCAATTTACACAACTATAAGAGCAGCAGTGAACAAGTGCTATAGACAAGTTTCAGGTGTGTAAAGTCTAAGAAGCAAAGCATTAGAATTTTTTATTTTTTTTTTAAACCTGTAGTTTGTTTTGTGGAACTAGTTATATCCTTAAATATACAGTTGAAGTCAGAATTATTAGCCCTCTGAATTAGCCCCTGTTCATTTTTTCCCCAATTTCTGTTTAACGGAGAGATTTCAACACATTTCTAAACATAATACTTTTAATAACTGATTTTTTTTATCTTTGCCATGATGACAGTAAATAATATTTTACTGTATATTTTTCAAGACACTTCTATACAGCTAGTTATTGTATAATGATGGTTTGTTCTGTACACTATAGAAAAAAATAGCTTAAAGGGAACATAGTTTACCTCTTTTTTATGATTTAATATTAATATTATGGTTCTTCTGAGTGTGCCAGTTTAGGTTCAGTTTAAAACACAATTCAGATTTTTTTATTATAATGTGTTAAAAAGTGTCATGTTGGGGCCGTGTCCACAGTTCGCTGATTTATGGGTGTGTTGCTTCACATGTAAATTAGTTTCGGCTTCCCGCCAACGTAACAAGGGGGCGGGGCCATGAGCTCACCCGCTTTGCGTTTGCTACAGAGTCTGACACTGGGTGTGCTTATATCACCCAAATATGACAGTCTATACACCATACATGCACATATGTCTGTCCAAACAGCTTGAAAAGTAGATTTTTTAACCATAGGTGCCCTTTAAAGGGGCTAATAATTTTGACCTTAAAATTGTTTTTAAAAAATTAAAAACTGCTTTTATTCTAGCCGAAACAAAACAAATACGACTTTCTCTAGAAGAAAAAATATTATCAGACATACTGTGAAAATTTCCTTGCTGTTAAACATAATTTGGGAAATATTTAAAAAAGAAAAAAAAAATTCAAAGAGGGCTAATAATTCTGACTTCAACTGTATATATTTAATGAAAACTATTTTCTGTATTATACTGTTTGACTGATCACTTTAACTAATGTTTGAACCTAACATACTGATACACATCCATTTTCTTCATCAACTGTTCACTGCATTCACTAAAGACAACCAATTGGGTTCATGAGGATAATCACCAACATGACAGATATGTTATCTATGTGTGTGTATTTGTCTAAGACAAAAAGGACATGAATGTGCAATGTGTAGATGTGAATGGTTTAAAACACTTGCACGATGATGCAAATGATGATTAAATTTTGCAATTAATCTATGAATCACATTGTTCACCAACCATAGACTGCAGTCCATATGAATCTCAGATCCATTACAGCACTAGTCTACATTGCAATATTTTGCAGGAAATTAGAATACATTACAGACAGCCTTTTTCCATTATGAACAGAGTTGAAGATGAACAGAATTTGCTTGAAATCGAACATCCCCAAATATCTTTAACTTGTCAGATATGATGAAAGTACTGCATTCTTGCTGAAGTATTAATTATTTAGATCAGCAAAATTATAAAAATATCTTACTAACTCTATACATTTATGGTAAAGCAAGTCTTAAAGAGACAGCAGTAAACACAGCCTGTTTATGTTTTATATAAACAGCCTTCAAAATGTTTATAAAATACAGAGTGAACTATTCTTTTAATATTATTTGACATATTGAAATAAATAAATAAATTAAATAAATAAATAAAATAAATACACAGGCTTTAAAATGTTTATAATATACAAGGTAAACTATTCTTTTAATATAATTGGACATATTGAAATTAATTAATTAAATAAATTAATTAAATAAATAAATACACAGGCTTTAAAATGTTTATAATATACAAGGTAAACTATTCTTTTAATATAATTGGACATGTTGAAATTAATTAAATAAATAAATAAATAAATAAATAAATAAATACACAGGCTTTAAAATGTTTATAAAATACAAGGTGAACTATTCTTTCAATATTTTTGGACATAAATAAATAAATAAATAAATAAATAAATAAATAAATAAACAAACAAACAGCCTGTTTATATTTTAATTAATACACGTTTCAAAATGTTTATAAAATACAGGGTAAACTATTCTTTTAATATTACTGGACATAATTAAATCAATCAAATCAATCAATAAATGAATAAATAAAATAAATAAATACTAAAAGAGACAATTAATCAAAATCATTTAAAATTTACCCTCACTCGTGTGGTTCCAAACCATTATGAGTTTTTTCATCTGTTCAACACCAAAGAAGATATTTGAAGAATGTTAGAAACCTGTAACCATTGACTTCCATAGTAGGAGAAACAAATACTATGAAAGTCAATGGTTACCGGTTTTCAGCATTTTTCAAAATAACTTTCTTGTGTGTTCAACAGAAGAAAGAAACAGGGTTATGACAAGTGAGTAAATGTTGCAGAATTCAGTTTTGGGTGACTTGAATCCCTTGGAATGTGGGTATAATATCATTTCATGCATGCCTGACTCAAAAAATATACCCAAGTATGTCTCATTCAAAGTAATCGGCACACACTGAAGGTGTAAATAATCGATAGTTGTGTGCTGGTGTGAATTGTGCATGTTCATTTGTCATCTCGCTGTCAGCAGACACATCCGAGACTCTGCTGAGACGCACAGCGCAGCATGATTTGCAGTTAAACAGAAGAAAGGCTCCCAAAAATAAACACAGAAACTGCACCTCGCGTTTGTCATCTCACAAGAGAGCGGGAGGCTCCAGGGACCCATGCTGCCTTGGGCTCCGTGCTTTCACAGAGAATAGACAGCGTTAAAAGCTCCCATCTATCTGCTCTCCTCTCCCCAACCCGAACCACACAGTCTTACATGCAAAAACAAGGTCAGCATGCTCCACATTCAACACTCACTGCCAGCTTGCAGATTAGATACTGCAGGTTTTTTTTCATTTGTTTGTCACAAGGTGGAGAAAGGTACACGTCAGATATGATTTCGTTTACATTTTCTCAAAAACAAAAGGTGGAGAAATCATTATTATGATTATAAAAATATTGCAATGCGTTTTAAGAGGTTGTCTATTAGAATAGATATTCAGTTTTACTTTAAAGGGCACATAGGTTAGCCCTTTGTTCAGATTTAATATAAGTGTTTTGCGTTTCCAGAATGTGTCTGTAAAGTTTCAGCTCAAAACACCCATCATTATACCTTTTGCAAGATTCTACTTTATACATTTTTGTACTAGGGGGCTGTTTTGTCGTACTTCACCTTTAAGGCTAGTCCTCCAAGCCCTTTCTTCGTGCCTTAATCTCCTCCCTCGGCTGCATCAGACAACAGACAGACTTAAAGGAAGCAGATCTCACGTAGCGTCTGTGAGAAATACTACAGTAAGAACTTTACCATTGAGTATTTGTTGTGCAGTTGCATCGATGTGTCACACATAAAGTTTATGCGCGTGCGCGCACAGAGAGAGAGAGAGAGAGAGAGAGAGAGAGAGAGAGAGAGAGAGAGAGAGAGAGAGAGAGAGAGAGAGAGAGAGAGAGAGAGAGAGAGAGAGATTAGCTTTGCACTCTTTTTGCACGCATTTGTGACAGGATACTGGTAATCTCCACTGCTGTATGGATATCTTATGTTAATGTACAAAATAAACCTGATTTAACATCCAAAAACCGGGATTGAAGCGTCTTCTTTTATAATTATCCTGACACGCGGCTGTGCTGATGAAGTAAAGCTGAAGTACATTTCTGTACTTCATTACACACATGCTCTATTTTAAAACATTTTAAACATGTAAAACTCACTCTTGATCACGTTTGATGATGATTAATGATTCGATTTTTATTTTCTTATACTTGTCTTTTTTTAATTCTTTTTTATGTACAGCACTTTGAATTGCCACTGTGTATGAAATGTGCTATATAAATAAACTTGTCTTGCCTTATGTATGCATGTATGATTTTTTTTTTTTTTATATAAATTTGCACAAAACAGAAAAACAAAAAACAAATATATATAAACAAACATCCCCAACACTATTTTCCCTTCTGAGGCTTTAAGTGTCACATAAATGTACAGCAAGTGTACGTATAGGGCGCATACACAACGATAAACAAATAGATAGATAAATGTAAAAAAAGCAAATGCAAAAAGATACACTATACACATAAAAGCGAACCATTTAATGTATAATAAAAGGTTTGCGCTTCAGTGTTTGGACTTTCAGAAGTGAAAATTAAACCACACTGAACTTCAACTCTGAAAACTGAACTGACACAGTTTCAATTTACTATAATCTTCTATGTTAAGCTGCTTTGACACAATCTACATTGTAAAAGCGCTATAGAAATAAAGAGACATTTAATTTTTTCCCAATAGAGAAGAATTAAAAGCTAAAGTGCATTTTTTTTGTCATTGTAAAATAATTTTGCATGCCAAACAGTCAGACCAGCTCTAGTTTTCAAGGAAAGCTTTAAACTAAGAATTATTACAATTATTATACCTTTAAAACTATACTTTATTCATGAAATAATTCAAATGAAGCAGAAAAATTTTTTGTTGTTGTTTGTTTTTTAGAATTCAAAATAAAAACAAATCAAATCAAGACCTGTATTCTGAGCTGGGACAGACATGTTTTGCTTGGGATAAAAATGTGAACTCATGACTTCCATAACACACACACAAACTCAAGCTACTTTCGGTCAGTCACAGAAAAAAAAAAAAAAGGAAGCAAGCAGCAACCTTTTCAGAAGATGGATATTTAAGCCCCATATGTGACCCACGACAGACATTTTTCTTAGTTCCTTAAATTTATTTTTACCAAGAAACATCCACTTCACACGGAGTCATGCTTTTGAAAATGCATAATGCTGCGGTTCGTTGTCATGAGACTCTGTGAGGTTAAGTATCCTTCCTCTTTTACTGATGGTGTGAAATGTTATCACTAATTGTGCCACTTTCAAACAAGACATTTTATTACATGATTAAGCAAACTGTTATTCAAGAAGAACTAGTGGTTTAAACGTGACGCATAAAAAAGGTTTAATACACTTTTTTAAACATTAAAAGTGCATGTAATGCTTATTTGGGTATGCTTTCAATGGATTTCTTGCAAAGGAAAAACAAATGTATGGAGTCTTCCATGCTTCAAGTAAAAAGGCCATTACTAGATATTGATATGAACCTAATCGACCACAAATGCAAGGTTGGATTGATGTTAGGGCTGCAAAAAATACAGTTTCAGCATCGATATCGCGGTGTGATCATTCACAATAGTCACATGGCAGGATAAGCAATGTTGAGTTTGTATTATAATTGATCATTTGCACGCGTTTTTGATGCCTGTGATTGTATAATAATATTAAAAGCATTCAGATATAAGAAATTGTACCATTTGTGACCAACTACGATTAATTTTATTGAATTATTTTTATCATTCAGTTACTGTACTTGAATACTGCTAGACTCGGGGTAACAATAAAACATAACATTGCATCGTTTTCTTGATTGTATTAATAGATTGTTGTGCTTGAGAATACACAAGCAAATACAGAAACGCACTGCAAATAGCAGACCACAACGAAAATGTGTCGGGGACGCCAAAGTTTAGTTTAGCTTAAACTTTATTGTCAGTTCTGCTTGGCACAGAAAGGAAATTTGTCTTTTTTTACACTTTTTAGCGATGTACATTGTGTCAAAGCAGCTTAACATAAAAGTTCTAGTAAATTGAAACCGTGTCAGTCCAGTTTTCAGTGTTGAAATTTAGTTCAGCTCAATGTGGTTTAATTTTCACTACAGAAAGTTCAAACACTGAAGAGCAAATCAATCAATGTGCAGCTCCACAAGTCCCAAATAAAGCAAGCCAATGGAAACAGTTGCGAGGAACAAAACTTCACCAATTGACGAAAGAAGATCTCAAGAGAGACCAGGCTCAGTTAGGCACGACCATTTCTCCTCCGTCCAAGCTTCTAGTGCAGAGCTGCAGTCTAGGCGCTGGGGGCAGGAGAACGCTGGACGTCTATCGTGGAGTAGCTGCAGGTGTGAGTAGGTGAACGGTGGGTGTACAGGCAGGCCCATGAGATCAACGTAGAGACTCGCCTGTCACTGAGGTCTTTCAGGAATCAAACTCATGCTCTCTGCCCCTCTATTACCGGATTACTGATGTTGTGAATTGTCTCTCTTTGCAATAAAAACTTTTTTAAAAAGTAATACTTGTGTAATATTGATAACCTCTTTTAAACTTGAGAAAACCTTAAAGTTTCATGTGTACTTTGTTCATTTTGCCAAAAAAAACAAAACATCATTGCTATAAATGGATAGCACAAATACTGGTGTTGAATTAATAGACTGTACTCTACGTAAAATGAGCAAATACAGTTGAAGTCCTAATTATTAGCCCTTCTGAATTATTAGCCTACCTGTAAATATTTTTCCCCAATTACTGTTAAACTAAACTAAAATTTTCTAAAACGCAAAAGTTAAAAACTCATTTCTAATAACCGATTCATCTTTCCATGATGACAATAATATTTTACTAGATATTTTAAAATATACTAGTATACAGCTTAAAGTGTAATTTAATAGCATAGCTAGGTTAATTAGGCAATTCATTGTATAATGATGGTTTGTTCTGTAGACAAATCGAATAAAAATATTGCTTCAGGAGGCTAATAATAATGACATTAAAATGATTTAAAAAATTAAAACCTGCTTTTATTCTAGCTGAAATAAAACAAATAAAACTTTCTCCAGAAGAAAAAATATATTATAGGAAATACTGTGAAAACTTCCTTGCTTTGTTAAACATCATTAGGGAAATATTTGAAAAAGAAAAAGATATTCACAAGAGGGCTAATAGTTTTAACTTCAACAATCTGAGTTGAGTTAGTAAAAACTGGAACTCAAGATGTGGGAAATCCACAGACGGGGCTCTGGCTTGCGTAGCCTGACAGCAGATCACATGCAACTGCTCAGTGCATATGACTGATTTACCGAGCCAAAGAGAAGGAAATCTTTCATCTGAACAGACACTGAGACCTTCTGACATGTTTACATGCTTGAACTCATCATTTCCTGTTTTCTTCCTTGGTAAACAATCCTGCAAACACACACACTTTCCCCTCTCCAGTGCCTCATGTCAGGCCCCGAGGAGCTTTAAAAACCTGTGATTCATCTACCTATACGCTGAGAATCAATTCTGGAACGCTTCCTTCTGCTCTGTTTAACGCTTGATTTTGTACTGGGTTATCATCACTGAACCTGAATGATGGAGGATTGGCATACCGTGTGAATTAAAGTCTAGTCAACTCAAATCCATAGTTTCGCTTAACTACTCCATACAGTTCCAGCAATAACTGAGAGTTATGGATAAATTCTAGGGCGGCATGATATTGAGAAAGTCTGTGAATATTAGGGTTTACACCATTAATACATGTTATGATACTATACCAACTAAAGTATCTTGATATTAAGTAGTATTGCGATACTGTAATTCTTTACCTAAACCCATGAAATAAAGAAAATTGTCAGAAATACTATATTTTATTTGCTATAATAGGCCTACTTGAATTGAATTAATGATTCCCTTATTATTGAAGAAAAACGTGCACGTCTCTTCACCTAAAATTAAATTAATCGTTCTTTTTGTTTATTTTGTCGATAACTGACAAACAAAAAATACAATAAAATAAAGATACAAATTATACCAAATTAAATTAGTTACAAAAGGAGAATTTTTACAACCAAATTAGGCTATATGAAATGGTCAAAATGTATCTGTATCTATTGGGGGGTTTTTTTCTCCAGTTTTATCAGATAAGTAATTCAAAATTTAACTTTGTGAGTCATCTTTTAAGAGATTGTTGCAGAAATGAACTGATTCAGATTCTAACTGAAGCATCAGAAAACGTGCAATAGGCTAGCATAAAAGGTGAGAACTCTACACAGTTTGCAACCTTAAAGAGCTCCACAGACTATTAAAATAAAATGGTCTATTGTTGTACAATTGTGTAGTGACTTCCACATGCAACATTATCTATTGTAGATAGATCGTTAATGACGATACTACCATTTACAAACTACAGTGACAGTGCCAGTCTTTTGGAGCCATAGTATCATGATAATACCACACTACCGGTAAACCGTGCAACCCTAGTGAATATTAAAAAAAAAAAAAACGTTGCGATTATTTGAATACAATTTCACCAGATGGCTTAAATAGCTTTGTTTGGTAGAATTCGGGTTCAATAATTAATTAATCAAATGTAAAATAGGACTGCATAGTCTTCATTGTACAAATAATTCAATAAAATCATTTTTATTAAACTTACAAATAGTACAATTTCTTGTGCCCGACTACTCTAAACTCTCTCCTCTCTATATGCTTACAGACAAAGGACTTAAAAACACATGCAAATGATAAACATTTGTTCCATTATTTATATTAAAAATCTTCAATGACATGTTCTGAACTTCTGGTCAGCCATAATTCATATTCAACATTGCAGATCCTGTGATGTGACAATTGTGGATGCACAGATTGCGATAAAAAGATTGCTAAAAAGATACACTGTGAAGCTCTAACAATCATTCCAGGGTAAAAAAAGGTTTGTTTTCTGCTTTAGGGTCAAGAAGTGTTTACGGTCATCATAATCAGACTTATGCTACGCTCAGATAACTAAAAAAAAAAAAGCTTTAAATGAGACATGTAGCAACAAGTAAATGTTTTGTTCTCAGAGCGGTGTCTAAATTTAATGGGAATCCAAATAAATATCAAAATAAAAATACACAAATAATTTTGAGAACAATAACTAGGTATTATAAGATGCTTAATCATAACTGAGATAATTAGAGTTCTGATATTATTAAAAAATAATGGTCACATTTTATAATAAGGTTTCATTTGTTAACGCATTTACTAACATAAACTAATAATAAACAGTGCTTGTACACCCTTTAATAAATCATAGTTCAACATTTACTAGAGCATTAATAAATTCCAATTTCATGCTTGCTAACGTTATTAATGCC
Source organism: Danio aesculapii (assembly GCF_903798145.1). Classification (NCBI taxonomy): domain Eukaryota; kingdom Metazoa; phylum Chordata; class Actinopteri; order Cypriniformes; family Danionidae; genus Danio; species Danio aesculapii. The sequence continues at coordinate 37,981,233 of NC_079451.1, forward strand.
ACTGTGAGTTAAAATGAACAACTTAACTAACGTTAACAAAGATGAATAAATACTGTAGTAAATGTGTTTGTTGTTCATTCATGTTTGTAAATATTTAAACAAAACCTCAATGTAAAGTGTTACCAAAATAATATACCCTGATGAGCCATAAATTTGTAATTATGAGAGCTCAAGTTATAATTATGACATCCAAAAAAAGAGATTAAAAGTAGAAATTGAGAAACTAAGATAAAATGAGGAGACAAAATTATATATTTTATTAAATCATTATTATGAAACCATTGCAACTGGCATAAAAAACTAAGTTATTAAATACTCTGTCATAACGGATATATAGAAAGTCAGATGCAGAATAAAAATAGTTGAAACACAGTTCTAAAGTCTTTTTAAACCTAAAATGATTTGTGTTGGGACAATATAAAGTTTCTTTATAGTGTAAAAAGTTACTTGATTTAATAATGTAATGAAACATTTTATGTGGGAGACATGGGCTCACGCATTTCTCGTCTACATAAAGGCCTTAAAAAAAGACCACACCATACTGACAGCTACAGGTTACAAAGGACGGCAGTGCAAAACACCACTGATGAACAGCTTTCAGGTCAAAGCATGCCCAATTCATGCCCAAACTGCAGCCTTTACCAACACCCAATACCCCAATAAAACAGCACCAAAACACTGGACATGCCATGAAAATAAACTTTAAACAAACAAGTAAACAGATTCCCTCAATTGGTTTAATTCTGATTCGCTTGCAATCATTCAAGCAGACAGACAGTGTGTGTTTGGGGAGCAGAAATGTTTCTCTTTCTCTGACAAAGCCCATGCCAAATGAGTCATACTTTACATGTCTGTGACACAAACGCTTGAATACATTCTGTAGCCAGCAAACACACACTTCCACAGGAATGTGAACAGCAGCTGAAGAGAAACACCAACCAATTTGTGAATAAACATGTTGTCGAAACTGAAATGAAAGGATGGCACTTTCATGTGAGGTGAAGGAGCCTTTTTCAAGACATGTCAAAAAAGTGTAATGTATTTAAAGGTGCCATATACTGCTGTTGTTTAATAAGTAAAATTGTTCTCTGATATTTTATAGTCGGTATATAACTTAGGTAATTTCTGGATAAAAAAAAATCTCCAGAAACGGTTTTACATGCTCATTTATTGGTCCATAAAATACTCTTAGAATCAAGTCGTCCATAATTGACCATATTTGGATCGTGTTGTGAATGTTAATTAGCTCTGCTCTGACTTGCAGCTCTCATAGACAAACACAGCATGATGTACGCTGAATACGGACAAATAAAAACCCATCAGAGTAGCGTTAACCTATTTTGCTCACAAGATCTTTTGTGGATAAAGGTTAAATTATAATTTAACTTCACAAAAGATACCGACAGAGATGCATTGTGTTGTAATTTTAAGCTACAATGTCAAAGAAAACACTGAGAATTTACATGAGAATGAGGAAACAATTGTGTCTGTGGCTGACGGTATGGCCATTTCACATACTGATCACATATTATTCTATTTCTAAGTATATCCAGATTTTCTTCATAGGCCACCTTTAATGAAATATTCTAGGTAGTATGATAGCTAAACAACATTAAAAAAATAAATAAATAAATAAAAATTTTTTAAAAAGTATTTTGGCTTGTCCTTATAGTGGAGTCTATTGTTTTTTAGATGAAACTTTACCAGATTTACTCAGAGCCCAAAATTACACACAAATGATAGATTACATTACTGAATGAAGGTTTTTTTTTTTTTCAGTAATATTGCAATGAAATTGATGACAACAAATACATTTATAATAATTGTGTTTTGGAAACTTTCTAATATCAAAGAAAGCTGAAAAAAAGATCAACGTTAATCATTATTGACAATATTAATAATATGAATGTTTTTCAAGCACCAAATAGAATAATTTGTGGATCATGTGACATTGAAGACTAGAGAAATGAAAGTAAAAACTAGGAGTAATTGAAGTATAGAGTAATGGTGTTGATAATTCACAGGTATTACATTATAAATTGTATTGTATTGCATTTCATTGTATTGTATTTAATTGCATTGTATTGTGTTGTATAGTAGGCCTTTGCAATATGCCAATATACATCTCATGGACAATATAAAAAGTTTATCAGTTCATATTATTTATATCATTGTGTCGCAAAATACATTGTTTACTATAATACTTTTTCAGCGCAATATTACTATTATGGGGATGCAGACAGAAAAATGAATCATTTGAATGTTGCAATCTTGAAAGTACAAGGTTTACATTTTGCATTTTATTTAGCGATACGAGTAACACTTTATTTTGATTCAATTTAAGTATTAGTAGACTGTCTGCTTAATATCCACCGATACTGCGCCTTCAACAGACATTTAAGTGACTATAAAAAAACTTTGAAAAGTACATGTCAACTTACACTAACCCTAATCCTAACCCCAACCTAACAGTCTATTTATAATCTAATGAGAATTAGTTAGTCTGTAGATGCAATGTAACTAAAATTCAACAAACGGACCATCTAAATAAAGCGTGACCGCAAAATTTTATGTTGGGCCTGCAATCATTAGTTTTACTTTTCATTAATATTCATTTTATTTTTCTACATTCTTAGTTAAAAAATTGCCCTGGAGTTCCAAATAAAGTGAGAAGTCGAATGAGCAGATTTGGAAGTGAAAAAAAAAAATTATTAATTAAAAAAAAGAAAAAAAAAAGAAAAAGTAATTTCCATGTGATCATAATAAAAATCATATCTAAAATCTATATCGTTATCAGGAAATGAGACTTTGTGATATGAGATTTTTGTCATTTTCCCCAGAAACATTTTTTGATATTGTTAGTATTATGTTATAGAAAACAGTCAGGTATTAACATCACAATTTACTTACAGTATAAATTAAAGTAAATAACAGCATTTGGCTTGTCTTAAAGGTAAAGTAGAAAAACAGCCTGCAAGTTTAAATGGTCATGTAAAAAAGAATTAACTATTTTGATCCAAGCCACCATATACTACTGTAAACAACTATGAAATTTTTTAAGCTGAAACCGTGACCCTTGATGATTCATTTAAAGCAAGTCAACAGTTACTGGCACTTTGAGAAAGAAAACAGGACTATACATTATACATTATGCGCACTATACAGTATAATTTGTCTATCTAAAATTAATATTTGAAAATGCTGATGATACTTTGAGGTGTTATGAACTGAAATGATGAGCAAGAAATTTTATATTACTATCTTTACTACTCGGCAAACATTTCTGAACACATTCTCTTTATAATGGGTATTTATTTATTTCGATTTTTACTTTCAAAGTGCTTTTAAAGTTTTATGAAATTACCGCAGTATCAGCTAAAAATATTTAATGTTTTACTAAATAAAAACCTTGAATGGCCTCAGGGCGTGTAAACTAGCAGCAAATGTTGGACAGTAACAGGGCATATGAGTCAAATTCAGCCCACATATGTCGAGAAACAACAACTGTATTTACCAGGAACAAACAAGTGGCTAATTTAGGAACCAGGAGGATTAAAGTACTGTTTTCCTTCAATACTCCCGTGGACTGTCCCCGTTACCCACTTCTTCCCTTTACAAGACAAGCAGGTCTACAGTACCTAGAGATCCCTGCCAAAGAAACTGTGGCCTAGTTACAGATTAACAACAGCCGTCCTAAACTTTTCCTGACACAACAGCGCAACTGTTCAAATCATTAGCGCTAAACAAATTCCAGCCAAGTCAGCAGTCAAAGAGCAAAATATGATTGATTCCAGGGAAAACCAGCCAATGAACAGCTTAAACAGTTTTTGCTTTGTTCTGCAAACTCCTCATTAAATGTCTTCCTTATTTAAAATTTAATATAAAGACTTTTAATGCATAAAATGACAATAAAAGATGCTGTTTTACCTATAGATATTATAGATATTATATAAATATATATTACAGAATCACAATACAAACTTTTCACTTTGATCGAGTTAAGAAAATAATATTTGTTACCCTTAACTACAAGTCAGTGTCATTTTTAAAAACTGAGATTTATACTTAACATGTTCTTAGCAATTGCCATTACTCATCAAAAAATAAGTTATGATAAAAAAAAAAATGTACATAAAATCTATATGAAACTAAATCTTTACTTAAAATTCTAATGATTTTTGTCATAAAATACAAATCAATTTGACCTATACAATGTGTTTTTGGTTAATGACAAATAATAATAATAATAATAATAATAATAATAATAATAATAATAATAATAATAATAATAATACTTAAACAACATAAGACTGGTTTTGCATTTAGTGCACAGGGTCACATTTGGTGTAATAAGCCTGAATATTAACCCCAACAAATGTAAATCTTTGTTTTTTGTTGACAATTTGCATTTTTAAAAATGTAAAAAGTAGGGCTGGGTATTTAGCTTAAAATCAAAATCTCGATTAATTGAACATTTCAATTTAATGATCGATCATTTTATTTATTAAAAATAAATATGCCTTCATAGTTCCCTGACAAGCTTAGTAAATATGATCACATATTACAAGTGAGAGACTTTTGAATGAAGAGTGCATTACTTGATTTTCAAGTAATTGAAGGAAACACACTCTAAATAATCTATGATTATCTATTTAACATCAAAGTTGAACAACTGCAATTATAACACACATTGCCTAAAATGAACTTTTCTTATATAAAAAGTGAAAACAAATAACTTTTGGAAACAAAATAAATTATTTTCAATGTTTTTCATATTAAAAGTGTAAAATGAGCAGCATCTCTTCTAAATAAAAGGACTCTTGTATTTCCTGTTAATAATATTTTAAACAGTGCATTTCTTGTATCTTTGGTAAACAATTATTTTAATGTAATGGAAAATATGCCATCTCTAGGCATCACTGTTGCAGATTCCAATCATCGTCAATATAGTGCAAGGTAACACAAAAGTAACCAACACAAAAGTAACCAACAGAGCTGGGTCATGTAACTCTACACGTGGTAAGTAATCCGAAGAAGAAGAAAGAAAACATTTTTTTTTTAAATTGAGCTGGAAAAATATGATCGATGAAAGGTTCTGAATATCGTTTTTCGATTACTTTGATTAAACACCAAGCCCTACTTTAAAGGGCAATTCTATTTTAAAAAAGCTTGGAAGATATCATTAAACCTTTATATAAAAAAAAAAGTTTAAGATTTTTTCAAACAAATGCCTACTCAATTCAATACATACAGAAAAACTGAGAATTTTTAATTGGTCAAAAGCACATTTTGTAAAATTATTTTAGTACGCCGGTCGAACCATATTTCACATGCCAATCATAATGGTTTGTTTTGGGTCAATTTAGAATTTTCACAACCTAAAGCTGAACTATAACCTCCCACAATTTCCCAAATAATGTTTAACACAGCAAGGAAATTTTCACAGTATGTCTGATAATATTTTTTCTTCTGGAGAAAGTCTTATTTGTTTTATTTTGGCTAGAATAAAAGCAGTTTTTAAATTTAAGAACCTTTTTAAGGTCAAACTATTAGCCACTATATAAGCTATATTTTTTGATAGTCAGAACAAACCATTGTTATACAATAACTTGCCTAATTAGCCTAACCTGCCTAGTAAATATCTAGTAAAACATTATTTACTGTCATCATGGCAAAGATAAAATAAATCAGTTATTAGAAATGAGTTATTAAAACGATTATGTTTAGAAATATGTTGAAAAAATCTTCTCTCCGTTAAACAGAAATTGGGGAAAAATATAAACAGGGGCTAATAATTCAGGGGTCCAACATGCATAACATTTATATAGGCTTTAAATATCAAAAACTGAAGTGATTAATATAGAAATAAAACAAAACCAATCAGTGGTATAGAATGACAATAATGATAGTAATGAAATTATAGTAATATTGAAAGTAAAAATTGACGACAACAACAAAAATAATAAACAGTAATAATGACAGTTAAAAATTATAACAAGAATACTAACACTAATATTAATTTCTAACTATATTAATTAATTTACATGTTTTTAATCTGGAACATTCTTTCATATGTATAATGTACATTTTATGTTCAACACATCCCCCAAAAAGACAACAGTCAACATGCTACAAACTGAACTAACAGCAAAAACCATATGGAGACAACAATGGCCCATCTCTTATCTCCGCAGATTGGTTCAAACAAAAACTCAAACAGGTGCTCGAGTTTGTTAAACAAATTATGTGGCACAACTCTGTAACTGATCCCCACCATGTGACTTGATCCCAAATACGAAGCACTGGGAATGTGAACGGCAGTGAGGAAAATGTGTAATGTGTAGTCTAATGCTACAATCATCAATCCCAATCCTAGCGTGGTTTATAAGGACAAAGACGCTCTGACGGAATGAGAAAACAACATTCCAGTAAAGATCTGCGTGGGGGTGAAGCCTCCATTTGGCTGCCTATTATAAAGATTCCTCAGCAAACTGAATTAATAAGACCCTCCCGGCCGATACGGCTATAGATACGGCCCTGGATCTGTGGTTTGATGAGATTATTGTGAAGAAATGTCATGCTTGACAACTTTGTGGCTCAAAAGATGACAGATATTGAGTTAGGCCCTATATTAGCGATGTGAAGGTCGATCTTTCAAAAGTGCATTAAATAATAAAGCAATTTTGATTAAATAAGTGAACTTATGCAACCGTATTAAAGCAAAACTCTGCCACTGCGTCATGTTTCATAACTACATTTGTGAGTCCAATTTTCATCGCACTGCTGCTGCTTTTGTGACTGACATTCAGAAGGAATGTTCTGGATTTAAAATCAGCTAAGCTTTATTGACAGCATGGTTAGCACACAGTTAAATCTGTATAAGAATATGCAACGATCTTCTTTAATGCTTCACATAACTTTTTGATTAAAAAAAAATTCTAAATATGGATGAAATAATGTCTCATTCTGACATTCAGCACAAAAAAAATAAAAAATAAAAATAAAAAACACAACTCATTGGATGAACTCAATTTAATTGAAGGTAGCATTTCTATCCAATAAATTTGAAAGAGGTGGTCTGAAAGAGGTGGTCTGGGGTACGTTTCACGTGAACTCTGGTCCGGTTCACTTCTAGTATGAATGCAATCGCACCAAATAACGGAGGTGAAATGCAAACTGTACAACAAACTTTAGCTTTCATAACTTTCATTCATGTGTTGTGTGTGTGTGTGTGTGTGTGTGTATCATGACTGTACCTTGGTGACAAGCAGGTCTGAGTGAGGGCAATCACAGTGATAAAGTCTACTTGTCTCCTCCAAAAACAGCTTCTGCAGACATCGCGTTATGTTCTGAACGTTTATAATATTTTTGCAGCAGTTAGACGAGAGTTGTTTTCTGTATGTCCAAAACCAAAAGATTCAGTAAAAGCAAAACCACCACAATGTGCACTGAAAAAAGTGTTGCATGCAAAACTTCTGCAAACTATTTATTTGTGTTGAATTTAAACAAACAAATTAAATTGAGCAATGTTCAACTTAATTGGCTTGTTTAAATTCAGCCCAAACAAATTGTTTACAACACCTTAACGTAAAAAATTTTTGTAAATCCAAGGAATCCTCTTTGAATAATTTTTTTCAGTGTGCGTACATCTTTACATTTTGGTGCTTTGCTTTCGTGTCTGCTTGATGACGCAAACGTACTGGGGTTCAGAAGGAGAAAAGACAGTGTGAACACAAACCAACTGAGAATGTGGCAAGAGGGGACAATCAAACTTGGGTATGGTCCAGGCAATTGAACCAAGTGTGAAAGCACCCTTAGTTTTATTTGAAGTTATCCTAAATGAACTAAAAGAGCCATTTTAAGCATATTTCATGAGTTACATATAGAGTTGATTGAGACTGATCTCAGAACTCATTTCAGAACAGTTATTGCACACTGAGAAAAGCAACAAACTGTTTTTCGCTAATTAAGCTGCCAAGACCCAAAGCATGGGTGCTCATCTCAAAACTTAAAGCCTGAAAATCTTCTAAATCTTTAAACTAATGTAAAGATTAAACTCTAACAAGTCTTTCTATTAACTGTAAACATCTAAAATTACTTTATTGTCAACATTTCACTCTCTTAATTCAATCCCATTCAAAGCTTGCTGGGAACTAATCCGCCAGCCAGGTAGTTGGACCAACACAATTCCGTCATGTTGTCCCAACACAAAACGCTTAAGTTACCTTATTGTTCACAAATTTAAATTACAAAGAAATTACAAGAATTGTGTTTCAGCTCATTTTAAACAGGTAATTTGAACAAGCAGCATTAATCCTTTATTTTTTTTGAGTGTAAAAAAAATAAATAATTTAAAATCTAAAACAAATGATCCTGCTAAATTCTCTTTATTATTACATTTTAAATTGGCATAAACACTCTGCTGACAAATTAGCAAAACTTGAAAGATTTAAAAATACAACACATTAATATTTTTGTGCTCCACTGTGATGCTTCAATTGTGTCTTATGTGTCATTCTTGTTCTATCTGTACAGTGCTCAGCATAAATGAGTACACCCTCTTTTGAAAATGAATACATTTATCTATTTTCTCAATGATTATAGCCTATTTTTGGTGCATTTAATCAAAAAGTTTTGTTAAACAGTTATAATACAGTTAAAATAAAGAATTTGTTCAACTAACACCTTTAGGAATGGAAAGATAACATACAAATTTAAAAAAAATTAATTGTATATTTTTATGTTTCTTTTGATCTTTCCTGTTTTATTTCATTTTCCTTCGGCTTAGTCTCTTTACTCATCAGGGGTCGCCACAAAGGAATGAACCGCCAACTTATACAGCAATTGTTTTATACAGCGGATGCCCTTCCAGCTACAACCCAGTACTGGGAAACATCCATGCACATTCATTTACACACACTCATACACTTCGGCCAATTTCGTTTATTCAAATCCCCTATACCACATGTCTTTGGACTGTGAGGGAAACCAGAGCACGGGGAGGACACCCACGTAAACATGCAAACTCCACACAGAAATGCCAACTGACCCAGCCGGGACTCAAACCAGTGACCTTCTTGCTGTAAGGCGACAATGCTAACCACTGAGCCACCAGGTCACCGATTTTTGCTGTTTATTAAAAAAAAAGATTTCGCAGAAAAATAAATCATAATATCAGATTTTTTCCAATATCGTGTAGCCATAATCCTGACTCAACATTGCCGATCCTGTGATGTGACTATTGCAGATGTGCACGTTGCAGTATCGATGCTGAAATGATATATTGTGCAGCACTAATCTGGAACATTTTTTTTTCCATATATGTGAAATCATGTTGGAATTATCCCCAAACAGCAACAAAAACTGTAGACAACATGCCACCAACTGCACTAACAGCAAAAGTGTACAGGAGTGAAAAATGGCTCATCTCTTTTCTTGGCAGAGCTTTGCTGATGAGGCCTCATGTGATGCATTACACACACACACACACACACCTATATACAGAAATCCCACATGTGATTCACGGGGGAGTTTCTGCTTCACATAAACAGTTGGCGTTCCTTGCACACACATGACTTTAATGTGTTTCCTCTGCACACGAGAAGTGCTGAAAGTGTAATTAGAAAAACTAATTGGTCATCGCTTCAGTCCCATCTCAGAAAACAGGAAGATAGAGGAAGTTCGGAAAACGGTGAAATACGACAATGCTTGCGAAAAGCGCATTTTGAAGTGTTGCAATTTCAGCCCCTAATGACACTGCATTTTCTGACATTTTGAGCTGTAGGTAGGCTTGTCACGATATCTGTTTTTTTTTTTGTAGGATTACTATGATACTGTATATCGCACCAAAATATATTGCGATAAACGATATTATTGTTATTTTAAAAGCACTTTTACCACTTATATCGTTATATAACAGCAGAATGATAATATATTGTCACAATGCAAGTATACACTCTTCCAAAGAACACATTTTATTCTTCAGAATATTTCATTTAATTATTGTCATTTTAGCAATTTAATAATTAGGCATTGGACTCAGAATGTCGAAACACATATCCTAAACAAATAAATAATAAGAAATGTTAACAAAAAAAATGCAAGGTAAAAAGTAACAGAGGCTGTGATATTTGCTTCCAGATCTGTTTTTAGTTGTCAGACACCCACATAAGAATATACTAAAGTAATTTATAGTGAATACTGTAGTGTTTTCAACCATACTGACACCTCCAACAGAAATAGAGATGTTGCACATTCAGCTAAAGTTTGTTAGTATTGGTTTTAATGCATGGGTGATATATATTGCATCGCTAAAAATGATTGAGGTCATGTCCAAGTGTTGTGCGATAAGTCGATATATTGATTATTGCGACAGACCTAGCTTTTTTTTTTTTTTTTACACTTGACAAACCAAAAAAGATATAGAATTAAAACATTACATTACCATATGCAGTAAGATTTCTCATCATGCCAGATTAATATACGTAAAAACTGATGATCTGTGCTTATTAAATATAAAAATGTTATCAATATAAATTGTATTACCTTTTGAATCATCTCCACTTATTTACAAAATGTCTTGATGACAGATGGGCAAGTTATTTTAAAGACAGTTGCAAAAAAAATACATACATTTAAAATGACAATTAATTCGAATTTTCACTGGACTGTAATTCTTTCATTCATTCATTCATTTATTCATTTGGCTTAGTCTATTTTAGAGGTCTCCACAGCGGAATGAATCGACAAATATTCCAGTACTGGAAAACTACCATACACTCATTCACACCCATTCATTAAAGACAATTTAGTTTATTCAATTCACCTATAGCGCATATCTTTGGACTGTGGGGGAAACCGGAGCAGTTGGAGGAAACCCATCTTAACATGGGCAGAACATGCAAACTCCACACAGAAATGTTAACTGGCCCAGCGGGACTCAAACTAGAGACCTTCTTGCTGTGAGGTGACAGCGCTAACCCTGCCACCCTTGGACTGCAATTATTCTAGTTCAAATCTGACTGTCAAAAGGTTTGATAAATAAACTACTGTTCCAATTAATGACATTTTTGTAGGCGTCTTCTTTAAATCATGGTAAAAATGCATGGTATAAATAAAAAAAAATATTAATCTGGACTGACTTCTTTTTCATGCTTGAATACCTTTTTTGACCCATTTCATTTAAAAATGTTCATATAATTAATTATATGGTCAAAACAACCAAAAATTATATAATAATAATAAAAAAAGTCAAATAAAAGAATAAAAATAAATAAAATAAAGAAATTAAAGACATCTTGCTTGTTTTGAATCTGGAATAAGGCTGCAAGATATTGGGGGAAAAAAACAACACTGCAAGATTTTAGTTTTCTTCGATACATATTATATTACACATATTATATTTACACACATTTTTGCACATGATAAATGATTTTAAGACAAGTGAGTTATGCAGTGTGTGCAATAATTATTTGATTTAATATGTATATACAAATCAAATTCATTTGTATAGCTCTTTTCACAGTAATTATTTTTTTATTGCCTCAAAGCAGCTTTATAAAAACTATTCAAATTATTAAATTATGCAAAAACATAATTGTTTTAAATTATTTTATTTTTAACAAACATTTGCATACTAATAACACAATAAAAAAAATGTCCAGCAAAAAATATATTCAAAAAAATCTGACATTGCGATACTTTGTTTTACCACAATATACATACCACACTAGATAGTCAAGATGTTAAAACCTCATCTTTTTAATATTATTTTATGATCCTTGATTATTCCAATGCACTTATATTTTAGAATTTTTATTGTATACTTTGTACTTGTATATTTTTATGCATGTTTGATTTCTCTGTTGTTGTAGTGCTTTGGGTTTTAGAAAAGCACATTATAAATTAATTGACTCATTCATTTTCTTTTCAGCTTAATCCTTTTATTAATCAGGGGTCGCCACAGCGGAATGAACCACCAACTTATCCAGCATATGTTTTATGCAGCGGATGCCCTTCCAGCCACAACTTAACACTGGGAAACTCCCATAGACTCTTGCATTCACACACATACACTACAGCCAATTTAGCTTGTTCAATTCACCTATAGCGCATGTCTTTGGACTGTGGGGGAAACCGGAGCACCCGGAGGAAACCCACACCAAAAAGGGGGAGAACATGCAAACTCCACACAGAAATGTGACCCAGCCGGGGCTTGAACCAGCGACCTTCTTGCTGTGAGGCGATCATGCTACTCACTATGCCACCGCGATGCCTCACATTATAAATTAAGTGTATTATTATTAAAATATGTATATAATTTCAGGAGGTTATTAAAAAAAAAAATTATATATATATATATATATATAAAAATTTTAAATAATATAAAATATTAAAATATTATAAATAAGCAAAATAAATAAATAAACAGTGCTTTATGGTTTTCTGGGAAGTCTATCAGTATTAAAAGTACAGAAAATGAACAATCAAATGTAAAATAACATGGTCATCATTGTATAAATAATAATAAAAAAAATTTACAATATCTTTATGTTTTAAACTCAATCATTTTCTTTTCAGCTTAGAACCGTCAAATTATCCAGCATATGTTTTACGCAGCAGATGCCCTTTCAGCTGCAACTCAGCACTGGGAAAATCTCTTAAACTTTAATAAATAATCTAAACCTTTGATGTGAGCATTGCAAATACACATTGCAATATCGATTCTCAAATTATTTATTCCTCAGCCCTACCATACAGTACAAAATTCTGCATATCCCTTTCAAACTATCTACGAAAAGCCAAATGTGATTAATACCAGCTCATTTCACTAGCAGTTAAATGTCACCCAGCTATCATGGAAAAAAATTTTAGACCAAACATCCTTAACTTCCAATAGTGGTCACTAGGTCATTACTGAGTGGACACATCGCAGCATTGACAGCCACACAAAATATGACCCATTCGGACAAGAGTCGCCTTTGGGTACAGCATCCTGCTGATCTTACTTTGTTTTTCATTTCTAAGTCGGGGTGCCTGGCGTCTTTGTCTGTGCGCTGGCAGTTTCTCAGAGCGAATGCTGCACACCCCTTTTGTTGTGCCTGGAATAGCACAGGATTGAGCAGGGTGATGTAATGCTCTTGCAGCAGGTGCTTCTGATTGGCTCGCACCTTCAAATGCCAACTCGCGCTGCTCAGGCAGTGTCTGTACGATGCCCACATCTCAAATAAGCTCCCGAGGAAGACGCACAAACAAAAGGCGGCTCTCTGCGAATCACTGTGGGTGTAAGGGGAAAGGCTGCAGACATGCATAAACGGTGGCTGCATAAAAAAGCTGTCAATAAATCTAACAGGACTGCAGGGCCTTCGGTCAGGGATTGACTGTGCCACTGCTTTACGTGCTGACTAGGGGAGAAATAAAATGCAATACAAGCAAGGTTAGATTAATATCAGAGCTGGGGTGACGTGGGAAGGAACAAAAAGCGCACATTTGGTGAGCCTGGGATATGAATAATAAAGAGAATTTAATAAATACTTCAATTCTTGCAAATGTTTTTGCATTGCAAGGTTGTTTCAACATTGCCTTACAGGGCTTTAGACTTGCATGGTCAAAAAAATTAAATAATTAAAAACTGAAAATATTAGAGGGTGATTTGATTCCTTCAAAAGGAGCTTATGAATAACATTCTCAGACATATTACGGATTATTTCAGCTTTGAAATTTTAAAGTGAAACATGAACTCCAGAGCAACAGAAGAACATGAAATGACTCATTTCTGTGTAATCACAATGATTGCAATGCATGTGCAGTTTTAGAGATGCTGCAGAGAAACGTTTCAGTCTAATGCAGCTTAAAATGTGCACTTATGCGTTTAATAGATGCTTTTATCCAAGGGGATATATATTGGGAATAGAACCTACAAACCTTCCCACGATCAGACTGTTTAATTGTGGGTTCAAATCCCCTTTTTTGTATTATGCAGGACATTCTAGTTGTTCAACAGTAGAACATGCTGTTAAGAAGGTCATGAGTTTGCTTCCTATTGTGGTTTTGTAATTTATATTAAACCATTGCTTTAGCTCAAAGGTAGTGCGTGCTGAAGGTTGTAGGTTCTATTCTCATTTTGGTCTCTTTTTACTATGATAGACATTCCTGTTGCTTAAATCCAGAACATGCTGTTAAAAAGGTCATGGGTTTAATTCCTGTTGCAGTTTTGTGATATATTACCAACCTCTGCTTTGGCTCAAATGTAGTGCTTGCTGAAGGTTGTAGGTTCTATTCTTATTTTGGTCTCTTTTTACTATGACAGACATTCCAGTAGCTCAAAAGCAGAACATGCTGCTAAAAAGGTCATAGGTTTGATTGCCATTATGGTTTTGTTATATCCCACCAACCATTTCATTATCTCAAAGGTAGTGCATGCTGAAGGTTGTAGGTTCTATTCTCATATTGGTCTCTTTCTACTACGACAGACATTCCTGTAGCTCAAAAGTAGAAGATGTTGTTATGAAGTTCTTAAGTTTGAATCCCATTTTGGTCTTGTTCTATATCTCAGCATTCCTTCCTTTAGCTGAAAGATAGATAGCACATGATGCCAAGTAGGTTGTAGGTTCTGTACTCATTTTGGTCTCTTTTTTACTTAGACATACATTCCTGAAGCTTGAAAGCAGAACATGCTGTTAAAAACTTCATGGGTTTGAATCCCAATTTAGTCTTGTTCTATATGTCAGCATTCGTTCCATTACCTAAAAGATAGCACATGATGCTAAGTAGGTTGTAGGTTCTGTACTCATTTTGGTCTCTTTCTTCTATGACAGACATTCCTGTAGCTCAAAAGCAGCACATGCTGTTAAGAAGTTCATGGGTTTGAATCCCATTTTAGTCTTGTTCTACATGTCAGCATTAATTTCTTTAGCTAAAAAAAGCACATGCAAGGAAAGATGTAGGTTCTGAACTCATTTTAGTCTCTTTCTACTCCAACCAATATTCCTGTAGCTCAAAAGTAGAACATCGTGTTATGACGTTCATTGGTTTAAATCCCATTTTGGTCTCGATCTATTTTCATTCCACAGCCGATCCTTTAGCTCAGAGATAGTGTATGCTGTTAGAAAGGTTGTAGGTTCTATACTCAGTTGGTATCTTTTAATTACAACAGACATTCCTGTTGCTCGTATGTAGAGCATGATGTTAAACAGTTCATGGGTTTGAATCCCATTCTGGACTCATTCCATCAGCTCAAATGTATGCTGTTAGAAAAGTTGTAAGTTCTATTCTCATTTTTGTCTATTTTAATAACAACAAACATTCTTGTAGCTCATATGTAGAGCACACTGTTAAGACGTTCATGAGTTTGAATCCCATTTGTCTCATTCTATCTCTGCCATTATACCTTCAGTTCAAAGGTAGTATACACTATTGGGAAGGTTGTGGGTTTGATTCCCATTTTGGTTTCTTTTCATCGTGACAGGCATTCATGTAAATGTAGTGCAAGCTATATGGAAGGTTGTGGATTTATTGTTGTCTCTTTCAATCACATGTTCACATGCCATCAAAGACATGTAATGACTTACAACTTTAGTTAAACGGGTTTCTTACTTTTTTTGGTCACCATTTACTTTCTCTGTTCATAAAAATGCAGCTTGTACATGATTCTAAACTGTGCCTTTACTGTCCTCTACAGAAAAAAGAAAAGCAATCAACTTTAGATTAAGCACAAAGCATGTGAATGATAAAATAAATGTAATTTGTGCTGACTTTGCATTTGTTGCTTTTCCGTGGTTGAACAAGGAACTGCAATGTCCCTGCCTCTAATGCATAAAGCCTTGGAGAAGAGATAAACAATATTTCATTCCCTGTATGATGAGGTTATGCTTTCACAGACTGCCAAAACTTTACAAAGGGTGGAAGGATGGACCAAAAAGTGTCAATAATAGAGCTCATTCAGACTGTCCTGTGAAATGCTCTGTTGTGGGACTCGGACAGAAACTGATGACCTCCAGCTGAGCTCTTATTCCACTATCACGGACATGTCAAATGTCTCCTGTTGTTTAAAGCAGCACAATTTGACTTTATAACACTACACCGCTGGTTTTAATCGCAATTACAGCGTGAAGTTCCAGTCAGTCACATGAAGTAAACACATTTGGTGGGAGGGGACCCTATTAGATGTGAGTTGCATGAAAATGGCTATCAGACTGAACGCACAACTATTCATTTCCTCTCTATAGTAGATTACATGCTACTTAGACTACCTGTTTTCATAAAGACGTTGTGCAGTACACTGCGAAACACAAACACATTGAGAAAACAGCACTTACCTGAGCAAAGTAAAGGTTGAGCAGACACAGGGTGA
Organism: Danio aesculapii; assembly: GCF_903798145.1. NCBI lineage: Eukaryota > Metazoa > Chordata > Actinopteri > Cypriniformes > Danionidae > Danio > Danio aesculapii. The sequence goes on from NC_079451.1 coordinate 37,997,584, forward strand.
AGAACTGCAGGCAGACTGGGAAACAATACAGCAGCCAGAACGGCAGAGGCTGGAGCTGGTTTGCTTGAACAACATTTTTAAAGTAAAAAGAGAAGAGCGTCGTCCTCAGGGCAGACCAGAGCAAACACAAAAAGAGAAAAACACTCTGGTAGCTGAGGCGTTTGTGTCCGTAGTGCAGAATCAACCAGAGCTGCAGGTAAACAAACACGAAGAGGAGCGAATACAAAACCGTGTAGAGAACCGTGAGACCGAGCTGCACGGACGGGGGAACCGCAGCCTGGATCAGTTCGGCGGAGGATGAGGAGGATGATGAGGATGAGTCCGTCCAAACACTGACCTGGTTTTCTAGTAAAAACAACATATCGACACGATGTCTCGCTATCACGTCGACTTATCCAAAACGAGTTGTCCAAAACTTTTCATGGAGATGTTTTGAAATGATACAAACACTGAAAAACGTCAAACTTAATTACAAATGACATGAGCGGAAAATGATAAAACTACAGCCTACCCTAAGTTGTTATAGTATTGAACAGACTTTAAAACAAATTCTCGGATGCTTGTAACCAAGATGTGGGCAAAACAAGTAATTAAAAAACAGCAGAGCCCCCCAATCTCTGCAAGGCAGCTCCCTCCGACCTAAGAAAACCAACTCTGGAGCTAGAAAAAAAAGCGATCAGCTGGCTAGCGTTAACAATTTAGCCCCGCCTCCTGACCAATAGGAAAGAGCTAGAATTTGACGCGCCTGTTTCGCCATGTTGGCTCTCAGCTGAATAGCACCGAATGGAAAAATTCTGTCGCATTCGAGCCAAAATGATAGGCTTTTCATATGCGTTCGCTGACGACCGAGCTGCTCCCCTCCTACTTTTTTGACAAACCAATCAGTTCTCTTTTTAGGTGCCCTGCCTCTGGTCCTGTGCGTTTTTAATTTTCAAACTATCAGTATTGTTGTTTTCAGTACCACTTATTTGCTTAGACGTTTGCGCTTGTTTGTTTTTATGTAAGCGATACAGTAGTTGCATTTGTCAGATTAAATAGCGTTGTGAAAAATTATCATTTTTAGTAAAGTGACGCATGTATAACATTCATAGATGTAATAAATTATTGGACGATTTGCAAGCAAGGCATAAAGACTAATAAATAAAATAAAAATCCCGAAAATATGCAAGACAAATTCCACCGAGTAAAGAAAAACAACTGTGTGAAAAAATAAAATCAAATGTTAGGCCAATAAGAAGAACCTGAAAACTGACACGCTTTAGTAGCCATGTTGGCTCTCAGTTAAAATTGTGGCGAATACAAAAACGCAGTTACTTGTGAACCAAAATGACCGCCTTTTCAAAAGGCTTTTACCGATGAGCCAAGCTCCCTCCGCCTACCTGAATCTCATTGGCTCTAACTTTGTATTTTGAGCTTTCTGGTTGGTGTTCAGGACACTGTTAATCCCTCCTCTCATATTTGATTGGGCGACGTTTGCGCATGTTGTTTTAGTGTTTGAGGATGTAGTAGAACTCGTTATATTTATAACACTGATCTGAATTCATTATTATCCTGATGTATTTGCTAAAAGAAAAGTATTTTTGTTTGTATTTTAAGTTGTAGATTTGGGAGATGTGAGGATGCGTTCGGGAACAGAACAAGCGAACTGTTTTGATTAGATATGAACGTATTATTTCTGCACATCCTAATTATGAGCTAATATAAATAGATGTAAAGTACATAGAGTGTAAATGTTGCACCATGTGCACCGTATATTTGGTGGCGTTTGTGTTCATCCTAACAGCAGAACAATGTTCCTCCTCCAAACTGATGGAAGACTCCGACCTGAGCCTCATGGAGAGGATGCAAGCAGGGAAAACATCCTTTATATACTTTGGAAATCATGGTGAGGCTCTGTTAAAATGTTGCAAATGATTACAGAACAGTTATTATAATTTGCAGATCTAAGCAAGGGTCATTAATCACATCAGCACACAACAGTATTTGCTGAGTCAGTAGATTTAAGGTGTCAAAATCTTTTAAAGTTAATTTTTAAAGTGTATTACATAACGTGTGTGTCTATTTGCAGTCAATCCAACCATAGAACTGTTCATAGAGCAGCTCCAGATGTCAGCTGATGCGCTAGAGGACTATGGGATTACTGTTGTAATGGTGAGCAGAAAATGTATGCATAGGAATATTTTTTGTATTTTTAATTATGTTATTTTGGTACATAATGGCTGACCAAGCTGCTATAAATTCAATGTAAAGGGGTGGTTCATGCAAAAATGGAAAATTCTGTCATTATTTACTTTCCATTTTCTTGTTCCAAATTTGTTTGAGGGTTTTATTTTCTAATAAACACAAAAAAAAAAGATATTTTGAAAAATGCTGAAAACCTGTAGCCAGTGACTTACATATTGTTTTACAAGTTTTTTCCTACTAAGGAAGGTTACAGGTTTTCAGCTTTCTTCAAAATGTCTTTTTTAGTGTTCAGCAGAAAAAAGAATCTCTTAACAGTTTATAACCACTCGAGTAAATTGACATTTTTGGGAATTTACATTTAAAAAATATAATTTTATGTAAAAAAAAAAAATACAGTGCATCTGGAAAGTATTCATAGCGCTTCACTTTTTCCACATTTTTTTATTTTACAGCCTTATTCCAAATAGATTAAATCCATGTATTTCCTCAAAATCCAACGCACAATACAACATAATGACAACGTGAAAAAAATATTTTTTTAAATTGTTGCAAATTTATTAAAAGTAAAAAAACCTGAAAAATCACATGTACATAAGTATTCACAGCCTTTGCTCAATACTTTGTTGATGCACCTTTCAACACAATTACAGCCTCAAGTCTTTTTGAATATGATGCCACAAGCTTGGCACACCTGTCTATGGGAATTTTTACTGATTCCTCTTTGCAGTACCTCTCAAGCTATATCAGGTTGGATGGGAAGAGATGGTGTACAGCCATTTTCAGATCTCTCCAGAGATGTTCAATAGGATTTCGGTCTGGTCTCTGCCTGGGCCACTTAAGGACATTCACAGAGTTGTTGTGAAGCCACTCCATTAATATTTTGGCAGTGTGCTTTATGTCATTGTCCTGCTGAAAGATGAACCGTCGCCCCAGTCTGAGGTCAAGAGCACTCTGAAGCAGGTTTTCAGTCAGAATTTCTCTGTACATTGCTGCATTCATCTCTCCCTCTATCCTGCCTAGTCTTCCAGTTCTTGCTGCTGAAAAACATCCCCGCAGTATGATGCTGCCACCGCCATGCTTCACCATGGTATTAGCCCGGTGATGAGCGGTGACTGGTTTTCTCCAAACGTAACGCCTGGCATTCACTCCAAAATGTTCAATTTTAGTCTCATCAGACCAGAGAATTCTGTTTCTTATGGTCCTATAGTCCTTCAGATGCCTTTTGGCAAATTCCAGGCAGGGAGGGGCTTCTGTCTGGCCACTCTACCATACAAGCTTGATTGGTGGATTGCTGCACAGATGGTTGTCCTTTTGTAAGGTTCTCCTCTCTCCACAGAAGAACACTGTCCATTCATGTCCAATCAACTTAACACAGGTGAACTCCAATTAAGCTGCTGAAACATCTTCAGAATGATCAGTGGAAACACATTGTACCTGAGCTCAATTTAAAACTTCAATTTTGTACATGTGATATATATATATATATATTTTTTTTTTCAGCTTTTTATTTTTAATAAATTTGCAACAGTTTCAAAAACAACAGTTTTTTCACATTGTCATTTTGGGGTATTGTGTGTAGAATTTTGAGGAAATAAATGAGTTTAATCCATTTTGGAATAAGGCGGTAACACAAAAAAAGTGGAAAAAGTGAAGCGCTATGAATACTTTCCAGATGCACGGTATATTTTTCTACCCTTTTAAACAAGTGACTGTTTTTACAGGTGAACTGTTCAAAGGATGATATAGCCAAATACTGCACAGGAGAAAAACTACTGACAAAGGCATATTTGTTCAGGTATAAATTTGTCTTATAATGGTAAAAATCTTGTCTCGTTATATGCTACCTGTCAAAAGTCTTGTCGCCTATCCAAGTTTTAGGAATAACAAATAATAACTTGACTTCTAGTTGATTATTTGGTTTCAGAAGTGGCTTATTTGAAAGGCAAAGGCCTCTAGATTACACTTATTTTACCTAAATAAAATATGATCATGCCTTGATTTTTAATTATTTAATTAGGACAGTATGGTCGGACTTCGACAAAAGTCTTGTCACTTAACAGAAATAATGTACAGTATAGAATATAAAGTCATAGTGCAGTGGGAAAAAAATTAATATTGTGTATGACTCCCATGAGCTTGGACGACTGCATCCATTAATCTCTGCAATGACTCAAATAACTTATTATTAAAGTCATCTGGAATGGCAAAGAAAGCATTCTTGCAGGACTCCCAGAGTTCATCAAGATTCTTCGGATTCATCTTCAATGCCTCCTTCATCTTAGCCCAGTCATGCTCAATAATGTTCATGTCTGGTGATTGGGCTGGCCAATCCTGGAGCACCTTGACATTCTTTGCTTTCAGGAACGTAATGTGGAGGCTGAAGTATGAGAAGGAGCGCTGTCCTGCTGAAGAATTTGCCCTCTCCTGTGGTTTGTGATGTAATGGGCAGCACAAATGTCTTGATACCTCAGGCTGTTGATGTTGCCATCCACTCTGCAGATCTCTCACATGCCCCCTACTTAAAGTAGCCCCAAACCATGATTGGTCCTTCACCAAACTTGACTGATTTCTGTGAGAATCTTGGGTCCATGTGGGTACTACTAAGTCTTCTGCAGTATTTGTGATGATCGGGATACAGTTCAACAGATGATTCATCTGAAAAATCTACCTTCTGTCACTTTTCCAAATGATCAACTAGAAGTCAAGTTATTATTTGTTGCTCTTAGTGTATATTCACTACTCTTCAAAAGTTGATTAGCAAGAGAATTGAGTTCTTCTTTTAAGCAATCTGACAGCAGAGACTTATACCAAAATGTTCATGCTCACAGCTCAAAAAACCGCCACGAAATTGCCCCAGAAAATTGCTCATATGACTCCATACGAGTGTGAAATGACATAAACACAAATGTTGTTTTGTCTCCCATAATTCCAGAGGCTCTGAGGTCCTGAGGAGTTTTGACATTGATACCGTATTTGACGTCAATGCCATCGTTTCTCATGTCCTGTTGTGAGTTCTTCATATATAACACTTTTACAGTGGTTCCAGTGTTTCGAAATCTCCATATTCTGCCTGATGGATCTGCAGTGATGATTGATGAATGTGTGTTTTTGTCCTTCCTCCAGCTCTGTCCTCTTCAATGAGGTGCTTTATGTACACACTCCAGCTGAGCTGCTGCGTGTGGAAAGTGCGGCCAAACAGAACAGTGACATTGTGGTCGGTCACATACCCGTGCTTGGCCTTGCAGGTACAATCTCTATATGTATTCATCTTCTGGAGTCCTTTTTAGTGTTTGTTTGTTTGGATAGAAGCTACAGTTGAAGTAAATGATTCGCCCTCCTGTGAATTATTTTTTTCTTTTTTAAATATTTCCCAAATGATGTTTAACAGAGCAAGGAATTTTTCACAGTATTTCCTATAATATTTTTTCTTCTTGATACAGTCTTGTTTGTTTTATTTCAGCTAGAGTAAAAGACATTTTTTTATAAAAAAAAAAACATTTTAAGGTCAATATTATTAGCCCCCTTAATCAATATTTTTCCCGATTGTCTATAGAACAAACCAATGTTATACAATGGCTTGCCTAATTAACCTAGTTAGCCTTTAAATTACACTTCATAGATATTTACATTAAATGTCGCCTACGCTATTGGTGTCTATTGGAAGCAATGCCTCATTAGAGCCACCATTTTAGTACAGGGTTGCACTCTTTTGAAATGATTGCGGGATGAAGGTGCAGTGGAGGTCTGGCCATCCAGAGCCAGAGATATATACACGTATCTGTGATCGAGAGTTTTCCTGCTGGTCAGTATGCAAATATTTTTTCAAATTACGAAAATTATAATTTTACATCAATTTTCTATATTGATGGATAAGTGACCACACGGGCATTGCCAACAAAGAGAGTGTGTTTGTGTGCATGGAAATGTATTATCCTCCCTCCCTGTTAAATTTAGATCTAATCCATGTCCTGAAACACACACCCTCTCCTGCTTTCACTTCTAATTCTAATGGAGGGAGCGATTTGTTTGTGAATGAATCTCTGTTATGAACGACTCGTTCTCGTAGCCGACAGTAATACAAGTTTCTAACACCGCCGCATCTTGTTGTCATATTTCATTTACATTATTTGCTGATTTTATTCAACCAAACTAGCATAAGCCTATTATCTGAGTTGGTGCTACAATGTCTTATGGTCAATGCAGTAAAAGACTGTATTATCTTCAATAATGTTACTTGTTGAGCACAAAAGTTCATAACATATAAAAACGTAAAAAACTAAATCTTACCTATGAAATGTTCTGCCTTTGTGATTTTTCTTTGTTTGCTCATTCCTACACCCATACACATCGCTAACGTCCAGCATCTTCACATTAGCTTTAGTATTGACTAGTGCAGATGAATGACAAATGTGGCGGCGCTATTAACGCATGCTCAGGATCCATATGCGATATCTAGTATAAATATCTGTGATTACACTTAAGCTGAATACCAGTATCTTGAAAAATATCTAGTAAAATATTATTTACTATCATCATGGCAAAGATAAAATAAATCAGATATTAGAAATGAGTTATTAAAACTATTATGTTTAGAAATGTGTTGAAATAAATCTTTTCACCGTTAAACAGAAATTGGGGAAAAAAATAAACAGGGGGGCTAATAATTCAGGAGGGCTAATAATTCTGATTTCAACTGTATATATTTATTTTCTTGTTGTCTAAACAGAGCACCGAGCTTTGATGGAGGCAGCATTTGTGTATGGAACCAAATACCAGTTTGTCCAGACGACTGGCTCTCTAGTACTGAAACACATGGGGTGAGTTTTGCATTACTCTAAAGATGGATATACTTTCAAAATCTCTTAAAGCACTCGTGTTAAATAAATAGAAATGTGATGCATGAGATACATAGACTGTAAAAGATATGGACATAGTATCTGTGACGTCACCCATAGGCTTCTGAAAAGGGCAAAATAAGCTAAAAGTGGGCGTGGCCAACCTGCACCATTTTGTTCGCGCGTCATCGTTCCAACCGAGGGTAACCAAATAAGGGCAAAGAGACTGAGCGTGAGTGGAGCTACAGACGCTTGCTAGCATTCTGCTTGGATGGGTTTTTCTTTGAGAGAAAAGCTTAATACTTCATTTCCTGCGACTCGTTTGTGTTCTGACCACATGTGCTTTGTTGTACACTATATCAGTAAAGTGTTTAGTCTTTTAAAAACACTGTTGTAATACAGTGAACCACTAAACATTGTTCTTATGACGTTTTTCTAAAGGAGGAAAACGCGAATTACTTCCAAAAATTTCAAATAAAGTCTGTGTTAGTAAATGCAAGGCTATTGATGAACTCCAGCATAACACTGCATGACAACGTTTCAGATGACTGTTCTACAGCCTACAGCTAATCAATCTGACAGATTCTGGAGTGCTTTACAAGTCTAAAGAAACATATAAATGATAAATTATCTTAAATAAAGCAAATACATTCATAGAGATGGTATATAAGTCACTCACCTGGGAAATGGAGGCCACGTGAATGGTTTGTGAGCACAATTAATTGCAGAGCATGCCATATTATCTGATAATTGTAGGAAATAATTCCAAAAGGAAGTTGACTGTGTAAAGCCACATAAAACAAAACAAAATACGATGTAAATGTCGAGATCAGCGGCTAATCAGCCGGAATCAGCTGAGGTGAAGTGACTGCGACCAGCGAGACCAAGCTGTCACTCAAGTGGCCACACCCTTAATTATGCAGACTTAATATGACTTAATAGAAACAAAATGGATGTTATAAAAAAAGTCATCCCATCACAATTGTCATGAATAAATATAATTATTTAGTAATATTAGATATGAACCAAAATCGTTCTTTGTACCAGGCTGTAAATACCTTTTTTTTCTGCTGTAAAGTTGGCCATTTTAACAGTGGGGTCAGTAGACATCTGCTCTATATGGAGCCAGGGCTAGCGGAATTTCGATGAATTGCAGTTTGTTACTTCCGTATTTGCTTCACAAGGGAGAGCGGGGGGTTGCCGCTTGATGAGATATTATTTTGCCATAGATCTGTTTCGAATCCAAACAATTCCTTGATGTTGTCTCAACACAAATTGATTAAGTTAACTTAATTGTTTTGACAAATTTAGGTGACTTGGAAAATAAAGCATTTCCAAATCATGCCTCCAAGTGATGGAATCTTTAAAAAATGATCATCCTCTGATCGATTATATTTTAACTAGAGTTCACCATCTACAAAACCAGTTTTATCATATCATTTTTTGCTGGGTTCCAGGACATGTTGGGCTTTTAAGGAAATGAGCGAGCTGATTCAGCTGCTAAGGATGCTTTGATGCAAGTGGTGAACAAATGCAAAATTTCTGCTTCAGAGATGAGACCTTTTATCAATGTTTACATTTTAAATTAGTGGCATGAGAAGTGGGATGCTTTGAAAAATAATAAACTGAATGAAATACAACCTGAAATCTCAAACTGAATTTTAAGACTAGATTTGATCAAGTGACTTTTTACTAGATGTTGTATTGGAAATACAAGAATAGCTCATGGTTTTTTGCTCAAAAGTGAAGATCCTACTCGGTGTTTGTACTGCACAATTCCTCTCACAGTAAAACAAATTTGTCCAGCTTTTAATGATTCCAGAAGACTGTTTTATGAAATGAACTTTTTTAGTAAAGTTTGAACTCTCTCAAACACAAGGAACAATTTTTTATCATGTATTAACACTAAAAATCTTGTTTAATTTATGTATTCATATGTTTGTTGATTTTTAATTGTCCATTTACTATTGAAATTTTCCTGCCATGAAAATAGTCTTGGTTGCTGACATGGCATTAAATAAAAAATACATCACATTACATAAAGCAATTCAGTTGTCTACAAAAAACCTCAAGAATTGTGTTTTTCAGCTCATTTTAAATAAGTAGTTTGAACATAACCGAATGTCTCCCTATTATGATTTTACAGACATTACATTTCCTGTAGTGTGTATTATAATAGAATGAGTACATGTCAATGTTTTCCATTTTATTCATTCGTTCATTCATTCATTCATCTTTATTTTTATAGCACTTTTGCAATGTAGATGGTGTCAAAGCAGCTTGACATAGAAGATTATAGTAAATTGAAACAGTGTCCGTTCAGTTTTCAGAGTTGAAGTTTAGTTTAGTTCAGTGTGGGGTAATTTTCACTGCTGAAAGCCCAAACACTGAAGAGAAAAAACATCAATGCGAAGCTCCACAAGTCTTAAACCAAGCAAGCCAGTGGTGACAGTGGTGAGGAACAAAACTTCTCCTACTGATGAAAGTGAAGGAAAAAAAAAACCTCGAGAGAAACCAGGCTCAGTTGGGCACAACCATTTTTCCTCTGTTCAAAGCTTTTTTTGCAGTGCTGCAGTCTAGATGGCAGAGGCTGGAGGTATGTTTTAAACTCATATATATAAATATAAATATATATACACTCAGTAGAGAGATTTCAATCTTAATTTAAACACTAAACTAGAAATAGTCTCAGAAATCTCGTCACCATAAAACTGCTTTTGAACAGAAAAGTTCTGCATAAAGATTCAAATATTAAATCAAGTTTTTTGTCTTCCAGAAGAAAGAAGTAGGGTTAGGCACAAATATTTGTGACCATAACGTCAAAACATTGCACATGTATGCATGTATAATAAAACTACACTAGGGCTGGGCGGTATAGCAAAAATACAATTTCCATTAATACTTTCCCATATTGAATGAAAATGATATATATTTCGATATCAGTTGTTAATGCTTCCAGATTTAAAAGAGTACCCCAACAATGACTGAAGCTACAAATGAGAGGGTCCATTAAATAACATAACCTATTTTTGGTGGTTGATAATTTTTGGCGGTCAAAAATTCAATTCACCTTTATTTGTAAAGCACTTTTACAATGTAGATTGTGTCAAAGCAGCTTCACATAAAATATCATAGTAAATTGAAACAGTGTAGTTCATTTTCTAAAGTTTAAGTTCTGTTCAGTTTAGCTCAGTTCAGTGTGGTTTAATAATCACCACTGAGAGTTCAAACACTGAAGAGATGATCCATCGATGCGCAGCTCCACAGATCCCGAGCCATGCATGCTAGTGGCGACAGCTGCAAGGAAAAAACTTCACCAATTGGCGAAGGTGAAGAAAAAACCTCAGCGGAGACTCGTCTGTCCCTGGAGCGTCACAGGAATCAGTCTCATGCTCTCCACTCCTCCATGACCACCACAGTAACTGCTCAGGATACGGCCTGGTCCAGGATATGGAAACCTTGGAATCATCTCGTCGCTGGTCTTGGATCGAATCAGTGGCGCTGCGTGGTCTGAGGGTCTCAGGATGAGAATCCCCAGGTGGAAATAGAGAATAAAGAGAATAATTAGTGTAGCTGCTGTTCATAGTGTATATAAACGAGATGAAGAAACCTGTGTGGAGCACATTCATGTATCATACAGCTAAGTGATGCACTGAGTGTATGCTTTACTAAAGAGATAGGTCTTTAATCTGAATTTAGAGCATCTCTAATATCAACACACTTCTAGATTCCCATTTTTGTACATTTCTGCTGTGTGATTGACTCTTAGATCAATATACAGTAAAAAATAAAAAAGAATTTTTTAATCGCAATTCGATATAATACCGTTTATTGGCCCAGCCCTAAGCTACACGAAAATGAACAATCAAGGGTTTTCACTACAGCAGGCACAATGATATTACGCAATGCCTGAAAATAGTCCCCAGCTAGGTAACGTTTAATGTGACTGTCACTAAGTTTGTGTAGTTGCAGTGTTGCAGCACACAAAATTGGTAACTGGCTGGATTTACCTGTGTAGCCAAGATTATGTGCATTGTAAAGGGCTACTTTACCTTGTTTTGCGCAATACCATCGCTCATTCTGCAGCCATGGTACTGCAGCAAAGTTCCTTGTTTATTACGCCAGAATTAGAGTATAGTCCCTATCCATATTAGCATAGAAAATAGATAGCAACTCTTCATTTTCCGTTGTTCACAGTACAGGATGTAACTACAGAAGAGTCAAGCTTTAAATAGGAAAGTTAGCGAATCTCTTTGGTCATTTTTGAGCGAGATGCTAATGGTCTAATACAATTCAATGATCTATGCTAGGCTATGCTAAAAGTGCTCCTGCCAAACCCAGATATTGGTTAAATGGATTCAAAAAAGGTGAAAGTCAACTATTTAACTCTAGGGGGTTGTAAGATGAGCTTATTTACAAAAAAAGTGGAGTGATCCTTTAAAAACAGAAGCAGCTTGTCAATTCTTTAATATTTTGTTTTTATTTTCCTCTCCTTCTTTGGTGTCTCTCTGGTAAATCTTGTTTTGTTTTTGTTTCACAGGGTTGTTGACCCGTCCTCCTCACAAGCTCGACTGTGGTTTCTGAATTGTAAAAGTGTATCCCGGCAGTCTGATCCGTGTTCCAGTACTGCCATGAGCAAACCACTCAATACTATCAACATACACACATTCCTCCAGCTGATGGAGGCTCCTCTAGTGGTGAGTTATGATTAAAAAAAAAGTTATGCTTAACGTGCATTATATTTCATATGGATGTAATTGAAGGCTTGTTTTCTGTCAGACCGAGGCAGTAACAGACCCATCTGAGGTCGATGTGGTTTATATCCACCTCAGTGTGCCAGTGCTATATCTGTTCTCTCAGCCACAAACACAGCACCTGGATCGGGACACCGCTCAGACTGTCGCCCTGCAGCTCCGCGGGGAGGTCGGTGTAGTGCTCATTCACAGGTACTGATAAAAAAACAATATGCAGCCATGCATATAATAAGAGTGCATAGGAAAGAGTGGAAAGAGCATCTTTGCATATACAGTTGAAGTCAAAGTTATTCGCCCTCCTGTGAATTTTTTTTCTGTCTTTTTTGAATATTTCCCAAATGATGTTTAATAGAGCAAGGAATTTTTCACAGTGTGTCCTATAATATTTTTTCTTCTGGAGAAAGTCTTATTTGTTTATTTCGGCTTGAATAAAAGCAGTTTTAAAGGGTCACGAAACACCAAAACAGATTTTTTTGAGATGCTGACAGTCATATATATGTCCCATGTTGCTAAAAACACTATTAGGACACATATATTTAGCTGACAAGTTGTTTTTGCGTTGTTTAGACAAATTTGTTCTTCTGATTTAAAAAGAAATTCTGAAGCTGCATCACGACCATGCGATCATTGTGTAAATTCCAGTGTGGAGATTGGCTGTCTGTACCGACTGGTATAAAGTGACGTCTTTGAGTTTTCAGTACATCTGTTCATTAATTCATAAGAAAGATTTGTTTCGAAGCAATCAGTTCACTCTATCGTGAACGAGATGCAACTTTATTAATATGCATGAAATAGCTTCGAAGACTTCTTTTACTTGTTACAGTGTTCAGAGAGACACCACGTTTTGTTGCCATGGGTCTTCAGTGTTGCGTTTATAAATGATTGTTTTGTTTCCATTTCTCCACGATGAGAGCACTGATATCTGCACATTGGTCTGCTAACACACAACAAAAATATGTTTGTAAAGAGCATTTTTGTTTTACCCAAGAGCTTTTCAAATCTGAAAATGGTGAAATCTGAATTTGCCACTCGTCGTCTTTTAAAAAAATGATAAAAAAGACGAGGTTCCAGTTGGTGTTGATTTGGTAAGTGTGCGGTTAATGCTCTTTGTTTATGTTTATTCCGATGGCAAAGTTAGTTAGTATTGTCAGCAGTACTCTTTCAGTTTTAAAGACATACCTTAGTCAAAATAATTTAGTTACTAAGCTTACAGTAATATCACTACAATATTATGGACTGAAAATCCTCCAATTCCACACAGCTCTCAGATCTGCTGTAAATGCTGCATCCGAATCACTGTCTATCTCCCCGGCGTTTGTATTTGTGTTGCCTCTGTGAAAATCAGCGCGTGCACTTAATGAAACTCCCCTTTTCATGCATGGGATGGTTCATGGCCCTTTACATTTTTTTAAATACCATTTCAAGGTCAATATTATTAGCCCGCTTAAGCATTTTTTTCCAACCAATAAGTTTTTCAAACCATCGTTATACAATGACTTTCCTAATTACCCTAACTTACCCCAATTAACCTAGTTAAGCCTTTAAATGTCACTTTAAGTTGAATACTAGTATCTTGAGAAACATCTAGTAAAATATTATTAGTCTCATCAAGTCAAAGATAGAATCAATCAGTTATTAGAAATGAGTTATTAAAATTATTATGTTTAGGAATGTGTAAAATATACAGAGGGGCTACAAAATCCAGAAGGGCTAATAATTCTGACATCAACTGTATTCTAAAAAGAGTGTTTGTCATCTTTTGTTTTATTTTTTCCCTAAATGACTGCATTACTATTTTAAGTTTGGCAGAAATTATCTTTCAGAATATTAGTCTATTGTAATATCTATGCTGAAAAAAATTAAGGATACGTTTCTTATGTTAAGTCTAAAAGGATGACATTTGTTCTGACTCTGGTGTGGGATTTTAATTGTTGTGCATTAATTTCCACCATCCTATATTTCCTCATGACTTTAATTTGACTTAATACCTTCCTTTTTTAAATGTCGCTTATTTACATTTATGTCACATCAAACCTTTAACAGGATAATTCACCCAAAAATGAAAATTCTGTCATCATTTACTCATTCTACACTTGTTCCTGTCTGAGTTTCTTCCTTCTTTTAAAAATAAGGATGTAATGAATGTTTGGGGAAAAACCAGACTTCCATTGTATTTTAAGTATTTTAAATGTAATTCAACTGCAAATACTTTTTCACACAGACAGAATTATCTTTCAGAAATCATTCAAACATAAAACAAAAATACAGGATACATTTTGTGAGTTTCATGTTTAAATGGATAATCGAGTTTGCATGTTCTCCCCGTGTTCACGTGGGTTTCCTCCAGGTGCTCCGGTTTCCCCCACAATCCAAAAACATGTGCTATAGGTGAATTGTGAGAGTGTATGGGTGTTTCCTACTGGGTTGGGTTTGGAAGGGCATCTGCTGTGTAAAACATATGCTGGATTAGTTTGTGGTTCATTCCGCTGTGGCGACCCCTGATTAATAAGGGACCAAGCCGAAGGAAAATGAATGAAGGTGCTTTATTGTATTGGTTTGATTAAAATTTGAGAGGAGAAAGTTGATATTATTGGTAATATGTCTGTACCCATGCTTCATCTGAATAAAAAAAGAAGTAAGTTTGTAATTATAGAAAGCCCTCATTTATTGGTTTTGAAAAACCTTAAATGACAGAGGATTCATGCATATTTAGTAATATAAATAATAAGGTGAATTGTAATATATCCATAGTACATTCCCTCTTGATTTTAATTAACTCTATTCTGTTCACTTTTCAGGGACAATCCTAAGGTGAAAACACCACTGAAATACAACGTAGCTTACAAACTCCCACAGGAGGTCAGTTTAACCTTTCAGCGTGGTTGTGATTATTTAGAAAATCTGTTTTTAACAACAGCATTTGTCAACAGGATGTGAAATATTTTACCCTGAGTGCTCCCGAAGAGGTTGTGAAATTTTTCAAAGAAGAACTTCTGCAAAAACACAAGATAGAAGATGAAGAGGAAGACGAGGAACATTGGTCAGATCTTGGTAAGGTTATTATAGTTTTGCATTTTGTTTATTTATTTTTTCTATTTTAATGTTAATGTTTTTAAATTGGTATCATTTTCAGTGTAGTTTTAGTTCATTTCATTAATGATTTTGTTAGTTTTAGTTTTGTGAACACATTTCTATTTAGCTTTTATATATTTTGTTTACAAACATGCTTGACTGATGTATTTTATTATAAAAGTGCCATCTACCAGTATTTGCTGCTGATGCTAATGGCAATACATTGTACTGCCTGTAGTAAATGTGATTTAAAAAAAAGATATTGTTGAGCGGAATCAAATTTAGCACAAGAAATTGTTCTTGGGGCTTCATATGATTACAGTTTAACCAGTGAAGTCACATTGAATGCTATGACAATGTTTTAGTTCCTTTTTCTTTGAACATCTCTTGACCACTACAGTTTATAGAGAGTGAGAGAGCTCCAGGATTCCATCTAAAATACCTTAAATTTCAGAATTTTCCACCACAGAATAAGGGCTTAATTCTTAAAAAAACAATGATTTATTTTTGCTAATTATTATTTTACTTCAGTTAGTTTTTTTTATTTATTGACTGTTGTTTTCAGTTTACAAATGAAATTACTGGTAGTTTTCATTTGCTAAAATAACCTTACTATGCGCATTACTAATTCATTTTAGTTCATGGGTTATATTATATTATAAACTTATCCTTCTTAACTTCATCCAGATATCCTCGATGACGAAGTATCGGAGTCTGTGTACAGAGACCGTGATCTTCTGCTGGATTTGGAGTTTGTATCTGAACTCACAGCAGACACCTTTCAAACTACAGTCAAACAGAATAAAATCACAGTGGTGCTGTTTTATTTTAAATGTAAGTTTTACTTTTTCTCTCACTTGTTTTTGCCATCTGAGAGGACTCTACACTGATGTGTCCACTGTTGTCCTCTAGGGGATGCTGTCTGTATGGCTTTCATTCAGTCGTATGTTGAGGTGGCAGAAGCACTTGAAGGTAAAAGCATTTCTCTGAACAATAGTGCAGAATGTTGAAGTGCTGCAAATCAAATGAAGTTGTTTTGTTCCTTTTTTTAAGAATATTCATTTGATGGAATCCATGCTCTGACAGTGTTACAGAAAAAACATACTCTGATCTGCACTGAATAAATCGTTTTGCTTTTACAGTGGCCTCAAAATGTATTTGGAAATTTGAGTCATCGCATTAGATAATAAAATATCAATCCAAGTGTAATCAAACGATGTTTTTTCTCAGAACTAACATCATTTTTTGAGCATTTATTATTTCTGACTCTGGGTGTGGGGGGTTTTAGTGGATGTATGCAATAATTTCCTGAATACTTTATTTCCTCATCTGCCTTTATTTGGATTGAATGTCTTTTTTTAATGTAGCTTATTCACATTTATGTAATTTCTTATATTTAAAGGAATAGCTCACACAAAAAAGGGAAATTCTGTCATTTACTCACTTACTTACCTTTCTTTCTTCTGCTACATTTAATGTTGGAAAAAACAGCCATTGACTTGCATTGTATTGTATCTACTATGGATGTAAATGGCTTTCCCCCCCCCCAAACATTCTTCGGAATATCTTTGTGTGTGTGTGTGTGTGTGTGTGTGTGTGTGTGTGTTTATCCGAAAACAAATATTTATAAAAGTTTAGAACCACTTGAGTGTAAGTAAAGAGTGGTTAAATGTTTATTTTTGTGTCTACTATGTCTTTAAATTTTAAATCTTAAGAACACACAATATAGTGTTTTTCTAAGCATATTCAGATATATA